>NC_135182.1:35385508-35533008 GCF_041146795.1 Maylandia zebra
CACAGCAGACGATAAAAGTGACGAGGAAGCATCCAGATGTGAGCCACGGTGCGCCGCTAAAACCAGCTGACTCTAAATTATAAATGCGTACCTACATGAAACCTCGCGCAAACACAAAAACCTGAACAGCACAAACTGAAGCAATGTTGTGTTATAGTTCAGTATACTTGCTGTGCACTGCCAGATATACAAAAGTGTAAATTAGATGATACAATAAGTTTATGGGTATTTCTGCTGAAGAGGAACAAAGCAACAAAAAAAGACCTCGTCTGTGTCGCTCAGAGACAGACTGTCCAGGAGTGGTGTGCTTTCAGTAAGCAGCATACTGCAGTTTAACAGACAGCAACAAGATATATACACTGAAGGATATGGTGATAACTGGCCAACCTACACAAACACAATAATGCACACCTTCTCTCACACACACGCACGCACACAGGCACTTACAGTATCAAATAAAAGCTAACATCCATAGTGCATCATTATTATTATTATTATTAGCCCTGTATATCATAATATATAAACAAAATGCATCATATACATTTTTTTGATAACAAAAAAATGTCATGAAAAAAAAAGGTTTCTATTTTGGTTCAGGAGAAACAGCCGACTGCAGGTTTGATTGCCAAGCTGATGAGGACGTCCGCGGCAGCTGCTGCATCCAAAGTGCTTCTGAGAGACAGACGGAAGCAAGTAGTCATCATATCTTTATATAAATAAGAGTCTCTGCTGGCAAGCCAAGTCCGCACCTGCAAAGCATGGTGTTAACAGCATCTTTGCAACTATAACAACGGTTTACAGTTTCCCTTTTTTACATTTTTCATGTAGTAGCAGAACAACAGGTCAAGACCAGCATCGTTTTGTTTTCTCACTATGTTGATTCGCTGCAGTTACAATAACTGAGACACAGTTTTTGGTAAATGCAAACTCAAGAATATGATTACACTTGTTAAGACGGAATATATATGAAAGATGGGTGTAGCCACCAAAACCATCCCCATTGGCATGTTCATATGGGGGTGATTTGCCACGTCCTGCTTTACTGTCAGTTTTACCTGAAATGAGCCCATCGTTTACAAACTGGTTGAAGAAGACTTGAAAACAGCAACCGAGGCTATAAAGTCATTACGTATTGGGGAGTTGCTCCCTGCTGGGTTTTGGAATTAAAGCAGGTTTAAGGCACTTTTGCATTTACTTCACTCTTTAGATCCAGAGGCTACGTCCATCTTTTATGTCAAGTCTATGAGCATTACACCGTTAGATAACAGTACGTCTATGAGCACTGGAATGGAATATGGGCCATAGTGAGGTCCTTAATCTTCTTACTACCCTGCAGAATATCGTGGAATAAAAGCAACGTCTCCTATTAAGCAATGTTGTTGAACTGCAGGTGGAAGGAGGATATGGCATTGTTTCCATTGTTTCCATTGTTTCAACTTCTGACTGAGCTTGATAACCATAAACTCGAGATCCTCTGCATCTTTCACGCTATCCAAACTAAAGCAAGAACTTCAAAAAGTAACAAAAGTAGTTGTAATTAACAAAGTAATTTGACTACTTTAAACTTTAGTTCGTCAGTGACAGAGACTAAGCTCTTTTCGAACCATGCACTTTTTGCACTGGACGACACAACACCAGTGGAAACGGCATAAGCAGTTCTCCTCAAACACCACCGTCTCCTCCCGGAAGCCTCGCTCGCAGCACAACAAATCACAGCCGCTAATGTCCATGGCCGTGCTGTTGCATATACGCCCCTTTGTTCCCAGCGAACCTGTTTTTCGATTTGCGAGGCAGAAATCCGGAGACTCGTCCGAGTAGATCAGATCCTGCTTGTCCGGAGGTTTGATGTTCTGGCCCACAGGGATCAGGGTCTTCCCGTCATTGCCGCCCATCACCTTCGAGGCGCCGTTGAATCGCTCCAGCAGGCGGTCGCCCACTTCACGGAAATGCGGCATCTTTTTCCAGCACGTGCGCAGCGTGCACGAGCCTGACAGTCCGTGGCATTTGCACTCAGTCCTCATGTAGAGCTTTACTGCCTAAAGGGGGGAAAAGGGAGGTGAAAGAGGGCAGACAGGTGAAAAAGAGAGGAGAGGGTTTATCAAGCAGAAAGAAGGACAAAAACAGTTAACTTGTACCCTGAAGTGAAGCCGAGCTGCTTATGACAAATGACTAATTCGCCTAAGAAGAATTTATTATTGTGTTTTCATGATATATGACAGACAAAGGCCCTGGATCACACACACACACACACACACACACACACACACACACACACACACACACACACACTGATAGATAGGTAAGATAAAAGCAGACGCTATTCAGAAGGAATTTAACTCCCCAGCCCCCCTCTCCCTCCACGTTGCCTCTGGCCTTCCTACATCTAACAAGCCTTGACAACAGATCATTCACTTATAATGCACATAATTAACCCATCACACACACACACACACACACACACACACACACAAATGTGTATAAAAGTAGACATGCATTCATGCACATAAACAGACATTTGGGCGCATCGCAGCACGCTTATTTCTCAACCTCTGGGAATTTGTGTGCAAGTTTCTTCCTATGTTCAAACAGTTTGTTCACTAATGCTACAATTGGACTGCATCCCAAAAACCCTCCTCTCTTCCTCTCTACCTGCCGCTGACCCCAACTAAAGTGAACTTTATAATTCGGTGTTGCTTGTGCATCTTTTAACAATTCTGCAACGAACTCAAACAGCGACAACGGCGCACAAGGAAATGCGATCCTGAAGATTTGCCAGTGTTCTTCTTATAAACAAACACCAAACTAAACTTGCTCCTTCATCTTCCAGTAGCGCGGTAAGACCATCATGGTGGTAATTCACAACACAGAGGAACTTTTAACTTCTACAGTGGCAGTAGAAAGGCTGCCTCCGAGGCTCAAAAACAAAGCGCCGGGCACGTTCTTGTTTTTTTTGTTTCAGAAACCCGATTCTTGTTAGAATATCAGCTTACGGCACGACACAAATATGGCTGGAGGCCGCGGCTTTCTCTTTTCGCATGTTAGTGGAATGGAAAGAAGCATTCCAATGGACAACCGACACCTTTGTCGAACTTTATCAGCAGGTGAAACATGCATTCTTACTACATTTGAACAGGATACAGAAACTTTGTGAAACTGCTTACCAGTCTGCCAGCTTCATTATTGTGCAGGTCGACGAGCGTCCTGATGTCACTCTTGCCTTTCCTCCTCTTGGCATCCATAAACTGCTTTGACTTTTCATAACCAAACTCCACATCATCTCCGCAGCCCCCCCACTCCCACTTGACCCCGTCCCCAGAGGAGGACGGCTTCGGAGGCGGTCTGTTCCTGGTGGCCTCACAGCCGCACTGCAGGAGGTCTCCCATACTGCAGGCCTGCGTCACAGAGTGGGTCACACCGGCGGCTGTGATGGCATAAACAAAAGCTGTCTCCCGGATATCTACAGGAACAGGTACAAGCAAAAGAGGGGGTTCGGTTACTGAGTCTGCATGCAGCATTACAAAAGTGCTCACAAAGAGTAATTCCACAGATATCTGATGACTTTTACCAGCGTTTGAAGGAATTCATAGTAATGAACTTATACAGCCCCACTGCAAACATGTAAAATACAGGATTGTATAAATATACGCCATACACATTTTCTATTCTAAATCTTCTGGATGTGAGTTTTAGATTTAATACAGGCGACATCGATGTCCTTATAGAACCTTGGCATCAAGCATTACAGCTCCTGCCTCATCATTTTCTACTGCAATGGGACAGTTCTCCTCATCTCCAGTCCCCGTTTCGCGAGATCTTCCCCAGGGGACAATTCTCTGTGCCGTTTCGATCTCATTCACACTACACTGCCAAAAGTATTCTCTCGTCTGCCTTCACACGCATATGAAGCTGAGCGACATCACATTCTTAATCCACAGGGTTTAATGTGATGTCGGCCCACCCTTTGCAGCTATAACAGCGTCAGCTTTTCTGGGAAGGCTTTCCACAATTTAGGAGTGTGTTAATGGGAATTTTTGACCGTCCTTCCAGAAATGCATTCATGTCTTTATGGACTTTGTGCACTGGTGTTCCCACAAAGTTGGGAACACCAAACACCCCCCCACCAAACACAGGGCAGTCAGACAAGTACTGTTCTCCTGGCAATCACCAAACCCACACTCTGCCAGATGCTGATTTGTCACTCCAGAGAACATGTCTCTGCTCCTCTGGAGTCCAGTGGTGGCGTGCTTTCCACCACAGCATATGACGCTTTGCATTGTAAGGTTTGGATGAAGCTTGTGAGCCCGTTCCACGAAGCTTCACCGTTCTCGAGTTAATCTGAAGGCCACGCGAAGTTTGGAGGTCTGTAGCGACTGACTCTGCTGAAAGTTGGTGACCTCTGAATACCGAGTGTTCATATATGGGTGATGCTCCGTAAATACAGAGCTGATTTTGCTGATGGGTCGTAACAAAATCTCAAATCTTATGTCTCTCATGTAAAATGCTGGATGTCATAAAACTTCATCTGGCTCCACAAACCTGACTGGAAACCTGGTGTCCAACTTCTTTGATTCTGATTGTTGCTCAAACCTCAGCTGACAGACTTGCAACAACTGAGACTTCAAAAGCCTTACATACATGTAAAATATGTGCATGAAGCTCTTCTGGTGGGATGAGTTTAGTTTTTAAGTCCAACTGTCCAAAGTTGGGATTCACAACATTTGGACACATATTTTTCATTAAGTGGTCAGTATCGCTCCACAGTCAGCTGCAGGACAATAAAACAACAAGCATCCCTCCACATCTGTCTCTGCATCCCATCAGTCGATATCTCAGCCCCAGGGAACAGGATAAGAGCGCTTCTCTCTCAGTCCTGCTCGATTACGACAACTGAAGCGTCGCTGGCTTTGTGGTGCTGAGGACGGCTATTTCTCTCTCAGGCCAACATAATCGTACACACAAGCTCTCACACGCCACAGCTGCTGGTTTATTTCGAGTGCATGGCTTAACGCTGCTGGTTAAAGCCGTGCTCAACTACAACTGCAAATCGATCGTCTGTCTCCCCGCGGGTGCTTCAGCATTTCTGCCACCCACAGATCAGCGTGTCTTTATCCGGGGTTAGAGCAGCTATTGTCCATCACCTGACAGAAAAAGAGCAGCTATAAAAAATTGCTGAGAGCTAATGCACGTGAACACTGCTCTTATTCTTACTTTAAATTGAACGTTTGTTGCAGAACAAACTGGAATAAAAAAAGATTTGTGTGTTTGCCCTTTTTTTTTATGGCGAGCAATAACAACACACTGATGCTGCTACCATGTGCTGTGCAGCCAAAGCCCATACAGGGCTTGAATGATTGGCCTTCTGAATGTCGATCTTCAGGATAGAAGAACAAAACCAAACATTTACAGTTTAACACGTTAGCAAGTAATATTATCATAAGTTAATAACGACACGCGTGTGTATGTGATATTTACTATTTTAATGTTAACAAATGCTAGCTGATGGGGACTAAACCACAACTGAGCACCTGCTGCTTGAGCAAAGAGGTTTATTTAGACCTCACGAGCTGCATCGCCAAAAACAACGGTGTTGCCCTCTGACCTGAACATAAGTATAAGAAGCACAAGAATGATAAGAAACTTTCTTCAGGTTTAGAATAAGACAGACAAAAGATACTGCTGTACTGTTGTGTGAAAACATCAAAGCTTCCACTCTGTGCAGTCGTGCATGACTCAGTAAGTTGTGGAACCACATTAGTCTCTTTAAGCTGTTTGCAGACATTTGTTTATGCACAGCTCTCTGAAGGATTTCATCACAGCATTTCCATCAGGTCGAGGTCCCGAGTACCAGTATGCCCAGTGTGCCCAGTGCCCGAGCACCTTGCAAATACTGAGTATGAGTTTTTTGCCAGATGTGGTGCTGTGCATTATCTGGCGAAGTCTTGTCGTTTGTTCAGATGCAGTTTTGCAATCCTGCACCGTGCTGCCATGTTCATTTTAGAGAGAAGACGCTTTCTTCTGACTATCCTCCCATGCAAGCCATACTTTTTCATTTTTCCTAAGAGTGCTGTCATGAACTTTAACATTAAACATGCTAAATAAAGCCTGTAGAACCTCTCAGCTGTAGCTCTTGGTTTTCTGCAGTTCTGTGACAGACTGTGACGTTGTTGGGACACACACGTACGAATGCTCCAGATGTACAGAGGTGGCCACACTTGCTGATCATCAAGAGTTAATCAAATTTACATTTAATTAGAAGCACCTGGCTGTACTTACCTTCTCAATTCTTATGGAGGCAGTAAGGTGTTCTTAGTTTATCACAGGACTGCACACATGTGTGTGAGGTTGTTAAGTGTGCAGGGATAAAAAAATATGATAACATTTGTAGGAAGATGTGTTTTAAATAGTGTAAGGCCTGCTGAGGATAAACTAAACGAAAAAACATCTAAAAATAACCTCTGAAGAGAATAAAACACAACAGTTTCACAGGTTTGAGGGAAAAATCTTATTTTAACCACTGTGTGCTGAGTTTACATGAAGCAAAAGCATTTTTATTTCTAGGAGCTGGAAGGCAGCGGCTGTGCAGTCACCACTATCAACACTGCCAGCTCTATATCGCATGATTCACTGAATGGGATTCATTAGGAATGGTAACACACACACACACACACTCTGGTACAAATGCTGCATGTCCCGTCTCACATATCTAATCCTCAGATTTACTGAGCTGGTTCCAACATTTTACACAGCAGCTCTTCACGACACAGAAGACGAGCAGACTATTGTGAAATGTTAAATGCTTCAAACGGCATAAAACAATATTTTTCACACACAAACTTTTACGAGTGTGCCTGCACTGGAGACATCTCTGGGTGTCTTACAGCTGGTATTGATATCAAGGCTCGCTGGGGTGTGCAGGTTTTGTCGCACGCCACCCAGTCTGTTTATATGTGTGTGTGTGTGTGTGTGTGTGTGTGTGTGTGTGTGTGTGTGTGTGTGTGTGTGTTACAACTTAAGCAGACCACACCTTTTTGTTCCTACCATTCGGCAGAAGGTTATAACTGCAAACGTACTCAAATTAAAATGTGTCATCTCCAAAGCATCCCTCCAACTATTTAGAAACACATGTGTGAAACAGCAGCACTTAAATCATTAGTACAATATGGTGATAGCAACATGTGCTGTGTCCAAACAAGCCGAGAGGCCATCCAGATGTCACCAACTGTGCTTGCAAAGCACGACGCTGAGCAGAGGAAATCTCCACGGCAAAAACTGAACATGAAAAGTGTTGTTTGACATGTTTTTCACACATTTCAGTTTTGAGGGCATCAACTAGCACAAGGCAAAAATATCCTCTCTGTAAAAATGGGCCGACAGCATACACGAGGGGGGAAAGCAGAAGGCTTAAAGAAGAGGGAGAAAACGAAGGGAGAGGAGGAAAGAAGCTATCAAAAATTTGATGATTTGAGGCACCCTGATTCACATTTTCCTCGCAGACATGAATTCCAAACAAATTCCCTGCCACGCTGGGTGTCTGGGCCTGTCTACGTCTGCTTCGATTTCAAAAAAGTCCTTCTGCAGGATCTACAACATATTATTTTAATCGCTTTTTCATCTTTTAGAGGTCATCGTCTAAACGTGATCAGGGACGTCAAGCAAAGCTTAAAAAGGATTACGGCACAGAGGATCCACGCTATAGGAAAACGTTTGTTTAGGTGAACTGTGGTCATATCGAGTGAGTTTCAAAATGTAAGATCAAAACTTGCTCATAAAAGAAAATCTCTGTCAGAATTTACCCATGAAGTGATTCATACTTTTTAAAAACAAGGAACACCCAGATGGGACAGTTTGAGGAGAGGTGGGGAACTCCTGATATAATCACATATGCTGTGTGGAAATTAACTGTATCTATAAATCCAAACACATATCAGAAGAGACGGGTTGTATGTTGGGGCTGGACTTCAGCAGTTCTCACTCTCACAGGAGGTCAGAAGGCTACATGCTTGTTTCAGGCCCCTCTTCTGTGGAACCAGATCCCATCCTGGATCCAGGAGACAGACACTATCTCTACTTTTAAGGCTTCAAACTTTCCTTTTTGCTAAAGCGTATAGTTAGAGCTGGATCAGGTGACCCTGAATCCTCCCTTAGCTACACTGTGATAGGTGTAGGCTGCTGGGGGATTCCCATGAGGCACTGGGTGTTTCCTCTTCACTCACCTCTCTGCATTGAATCATTAGTTATTATTAATCTCTGGCTCTCTTCCACAGCGTGTCTTAATATCCACGCCCATGCACACAGTGTCAGTTTAAAGGCTCATTAATGTTAAAAACACTGACAGGAAAATAAAACATCCTGAAACCCGTGTGTCAATCAATCAGCACAGAATCTGAATCATATCTGTGAGTCAGCCTGAGAGCATCATTAGTGAGAAGGTCTCAACGTTTTTGACATGATTGACGATCGGCTTAATTAACGTGAAGCCCCAAAGCAAGAGGCCTTGGTTCGTAACACAGGACAGAATTTCACACACAACTCTGCACACACAATTTGGAATATCTCCTATGTGATTACAGCATCACTGTATGGGGGCTGGCTCGCACTGGGAGCCATGCTGGCTCCATGGTCTGTATGTTTTCGAACACAGAGAGGATAATAAAGACTGATGTCAAGAAAGCAGAAGTCTTTGTTTGGGAGATAAGTGTATGTAAGATGTTTATGGCCCAAGAAGAAAACAATCTGATGCACATGCAAAATGAGCCACTGGGACACATCCACACTGTCAACTATCACGTGCTCAAATTTGGCAACGACTCTCATTTTAACACATTTTACCAGTCCTACCATTGCTCAGTGCTGCTCCAGAATCCCTTTTTTCCCACAGACAGTGTTTGTTGTGCTTCCTTTGTCTGTATTCTGTACAAACCCTGTGAAGCTGAGCGTTAGCAGCAGTCCACAGTCCATGTCCATACTGTGGGGAAATGCAGAGCGATTCCCCACAATTACAGGAGCCGATACCTCACAATTTCTATAAAAATAACTCAAACTAAATCCAGTTTAATCTCCAAGCCTTAAAATGGGCAAAGATCTAGACACAACTTGTGAACCAGTCTGTGGTACTTTCCCAGTTTGTTTGTTTTTGGCAGGGTTTATCTCATGCACCCACAGGTTTCTCAAAGCCCACGTCAAGAACTGCTGACGATGCCAGGACACAATTTCTTTCCGTCTTTTTTAAGACAACGTGCCTCTTGTTGTGTTAAAAGATGGTTTTTGTACCCAAGCAGCAAACAAACATTTACATTTAACGTACGCAGGGAGGTGAGGTAGTAAACGTTGTGTTCACTTGTCTTCCAAACCAGAAAACAGGCCCGTCTTCTAGTCCTGTCTAAATTTAGACACTAAAAGCCTTCTGGTTAGGTTTTGCAACAGGTGTTCTGAGTTAAAATTCAGCGTTTCACAGCATTAACAGCATGCTGCAAGGCAACCTTTTCCCATCTGCAAAAAGCTTTTCCTTCACAGGGACCTGAGACCCCGCAGAGCACATCTGCCTGTGATCGTATGATGCCGATTTCCCATGTTGACTGACTTGTAATGAAATTAATCAGAGCGCCCTGCACGTGATACAAAAAAGGTGGCCAATTTATTAAAATACACAGTTCTTGACCGAGCTTCAGTCTGTGATGAGACGGGAGTGAGGACACGTTGGCCCTTGTGTCAACGTGTTCACTCATTCAGACGTCTCGCACTAAAGTTTTGAAATGGCAGTGTTTCAGTAATGTTGTGAAATCCGCTAAAACCCCTGTTATATAAACACACAAACACACACACACACTAAGTTTTCACCTTCAGCGTTTCTCTTCCATCTGCTGTCTTGACGCAAATCAAAAACTAAACATTTGCACCATGGATCCTTGTATATGCGTTTTCTTTCCATACACCGAGACGAACTGAGTAATAGTTTTCATCATTATATGCACACACACACACACACACACACGCATGTTCTGCACAGTTATTAATACAAAATAATTCAAAGCTCTTATTCCACCGACTGCAGCTACAGTCGTTCCTTGTTTCCTCAGAGAGTCGTGTTGACGTACAGCAGCGATGCAGCTCAAGATAAATCCTTTTCACAAACACAGCAAGAAATACACAAATGCCATCACGCAGGTCTTTAAACTGCTCTTAGGCTGTTTGCTAAACAGGATTCGAAGCCTGTTTAACTCAGTCAGTAAAACACCTTTCCACTGTACACGTGAAAAAGCACACAGATGGATGAAACGTGATTGGTAAGAATCATTAGGATTGGGAGAAAACTCACAGTACTGAACAGTGCCCAGCGAGTCGGCTGCTGGAGTAACCGTAGGTAAAACAAAAGTAGCAAAAATAAGCGAATAAAGCAAATAGAAACACGATGCCTGCGGTGAATCGATGAGTTGGCTGCCACAAACACAGCAGCAGAGAGTGACACAAAATGAGACGAGCAATCAAAGGAGTCGAGGCAGCTTCCCTTTTCAAACCTACGCACGGCGTAGCTGTGCTGCTGTCGCACGTGACCTGACAGAAATCGTGCAAAACGCAGCCTTCGTTTTTCTGCAAATAAAAACTGTCATGAAAGTGTCTCTGTAAGAGTGTGTTGTTGCAGAACTGTAGAGGTCAATGAGGTTAAGCAAACCACTTACAGCCAGAGAACATTAAATATGAAGGCACTTTTATTTTGACATGTAGTGCTACTAGTCTATGATAAACAGCCATTAAGAGCAGATCCAGGTAATTGTGGACAAAGGCTTTAAAGCAGCGGAGCACTTTGGCCTCCCTTATAGACAGCCAGGAATTCATGATTAATTGCTAGTCTGTCTCCTACTGGTAGATTCTTGCCCTTTTCCCTCTTCTCTCCCTTCCTCTCTCCTTCTCTCTTTTTCTCCTTTCTTTCTCTGTCCAACAAGACTGGTGTCATAAATTCATATATGGAAAACAAAATCAGTCTTTGGTCCACCTTCATTACAGAAAAATGGCTTTTCTGATGTCACACTGTTATTGAGCTGTAGAGCTTAACAAGAGAAGGCATTGAGAGCATTATTGCATCTATAATTATAAGTTATTAAAGTTAAAAGAAACATAAACTTCTCCATAAACTTCAGTTTCGCAGGTCTTCTGTGTTGATTGTAGGGGTGAGTAAACATATCTGACACATCTAATGGGTATTTGAAATCTCTCAGCCGCATAATATGTTAGTTATTTTGATTTTGTCTCAGCTGAAAGGAACAAAAATGCCTCCTGATGCAAAAACTTATTGTGTTTACCTTCATTTAGATGGGACGCACTTCTTACTGTCAGGCCACATGAAATCAAAAGTGCTCCAAAAGGGAAACTTATTGGATTTTAATGGCAATCGTGCAGTTCTAGTATGTTACTATCTAGAATTATGACACATCAGAGCCAAACTTCATTTTGCACATCTTCCCCCACTGAGGCAGAAATGAGTTTAATGAAATGTTTGGCACGTTGTGTTTCCTTTGCTGTAAATTAATAATACGTGTGCCTTGTTTGTTAACTAAACACAAAGATAAAGGTCCTCTGTAATGCAAGTCAACGGAGAGACAAGAAACTCTCTATGAATCTAATCAGACAAGAGAAAAAACCAACACAGTAATTGCAGAAGACCCAGCAGTGACCCTGCGTCAGTTATATTACAGACTTCAAAGAGTTGGAGGAAGATGTTAGGAGATCTTAGGAAAGATGTTAAGAGAAAGGGCATTCTTAGCTGATCATTTCAGGCATGCCCAATCTGATGAAGAGGAGAGTCAGTCAAGTGTGAATACGTCTCCTCAGACATACAACAGCTGCCCTTGTTTGTTCGAGTGCCATCAGGCAGGCTTCTGACCTCAACTTGATGCAAGGACAGCGGCTATAATCGTAACCCCGCGAAGACACGACAGCTTCAAATTGAATTTTGGCTTGTAGCGCCAGGTAGACATGAGAATGATTTAAATCTTCTTATTTAACTCGCAGCACTACTTCCAACTATTCCTTCAAGACTGCATGCATTTTACTAAGAAGAGGCAGACGAAGTCACTCACCTTGTTGAAGTATTTTCCCAAAGTATTTGTGGTGGCTGGTGCAGTTCCACCTGCGGTACCTGAACTGGTACTGGCACTCCCGGACGCCCAGCCTGGCTCCTTTGGCCACCTCGTTGATGATCTCGGGCTGAGTCTGGCACAGCTCAGCCTGTTTCCCCGCCAGGCGCTTTGCCTTCCTGCAAATGCTGTTGGGGTCCATGACCAGTGGACTGCCCACCGCCCTGTTTGAACAATGTTAGACAAGAAGAAGAAGAATGGTTTCTAAGCAGCGTTATGACAACAGAGAGTTCACACGGCTTATCTTGTCACTCGGGAAACTCTGCAATCATCAGTCGAAGAAGGTTTTTCTTTGGCTCCTCTACCCACCACATCTCAGCCATGTGACAATGTGCTTCTTGAATCAGCATGTGGGAGACAACAGCATAGTTTCCCAGAGGAATCCTGACTCTGATGTCAGATTGGCAAGTTTAGATTCTGTTATTGGACTGCGCTCGGAGGAACTGTGCGGTCCTCAAAAAGTTGGAAGTCATGTAGTTGGACGGCTTTTTACAGTTGATTTTGATGCTGCTTAAGTTGATTTTGGTAAAGCAGACGGCAGTCTTTCTAGATTTCCTAACGATACAGCCTCTCTGTAGATTTTAGAGACGTTAAGAGCTTTGCTGCTTAAACCACACAGAGTCCTCAAAGCAGCGCTCCTTCAGGGAATCTGCACATATTATATTACAGAAAAGAAGAAGAAAAAATGTTTAAATGTGAGGGAAAATAAATCAAGCTCGCTTCATGAAGTTTAAATATTTAAAACATTAATATGTATATACATATTTCTTGCATTTGATGAATACAACTGTGATCGTCCTGAGCAGCTTTGACAGATTAGTGTATATAACACAGATAAATAGTTTATTCTAACTCTTAATGGGAAAGGGGGAATTGGCTCTGCCACGTGGAATCACTGCCAGCATTTGTGGACACTTCAGTGTCACTACAGGGAAAGTGACTTCATGAGAGGACTTTATTTCCACTCTTTGCTTTTCTCATCTCTGCCTGCTGCCAGTTTATCCTATGTAGAACACCTACTCCATGTCTGCTCTGCATCTTTTTGTCCCTGGATGCCAGCAGATGTGATTCATAAGTTGAGGTTTTACAATTAAATAGGGAGGGAAGGAGAAAGCGAGGGCGAGGAAAAGGCCAACCCATAGTTTTCATTCAGCCTCGTTCCTGTTAATAGCACCTCCTGATATCATTCTTCTGCCTTGAGAGTTTGCTTTAAGAAGCAGAACAAACACTCGCCAATTCTCTCCGCTGGCGGTCTGATACCCAGCACAGGCTCCTGCGGTCGTTCCTGCATGTTTTTGTCTATTTTTAGACTGATATAATAATTTAGATGGCAGGCCAACATGTCAGCGGACGACAGAATTAAGTATCTTTCACACATAAGAAAGCTCGTGTTAGCCTCTTTGCTGAAAGAGGCGATCGTGGCTCAAGAGTTGGGAGTTCGCCTTGTAATTGGAAGGTTGCCGGTTCGAGCCCCGGCTCGGACAGTCTCGGTCTTTGTGTCCTTGGGCAAGACACTTCACCCGTTGCCTACTGGTGGTGGTCAGAGGGCCCGGTGGCGCCAGTGTCCGGCAGCCTCGCCTCTGTCAGTGCTCCCCAGGACGGCTGTGGCTACAATGTAGCTGCCATCACCAGTGTGTGAATGATGACTGGATGTGTAAAGCGCTTTGGGGTCCTTTGGGACTAGTAAGGCACTATACAAACACAGGCCATTTAACCTTTAATATGGTACCACCGGGACTTTGTTATGTTACAATAGCAGAAGAACACATTTGTAAAGCACCTAATCCCGAATAATCATCCATTATACAGAGAGCACAATGGGAAAAAGCCGAATGTCATGTTATATGCTGAAAGTGCACTGGCATCTCCACACACAACTGTGGGACACCCACTCTTCCATTTCTTCTGTGGTTACTTCTGTGTGTTGAAAACACTGCTATGGAAACAATGCTGTATTTTCATTACAGGTGTTCTGTGTAAACAGTGTAGCTGTGAGGCTACAATGAGTGTTTGTGTGGTGATCCCACAGATAATTGAAACATACAGACAGTGTGTAGGTGTTAATTACCAGGTACAGGTAAAATACTTAGCAACATACACTCCCTCCCAAAAACCACTTATTATCTACCCACTGCCACCGGGGAGCATGTGTGAGAGAGCGAGGAAGAGATAAATGTCACATTTATGTCTATGCATGCAGGTGTACGTCTTTGCAGTCTGTCTGGGCTGTGAGAAAGGCAAGACGCTCGTTGGTGCGTATGTCTGCAAGAGGGCTCATCACGTGCACGCGGCCCGCTCTGTCAGCAGCTCGCAAAAACCAGGGTGGCTTTTATAATGGGAGACCCGTAAAACTAGTGAATGCACTCGAGTTTTATTCCGACTTCTGTCCACGGCATTCGAAAAATCCACAGACAGCTGGAGCCTCACAAACAAATATATAGATAGATATCGGGAGAGAGAGCCAGAGAGGCTAAAAAGGAAACTATTAAAGGATAAATTTGGCACCAGGATCCCTTGTTCACTACTACATATTACTCCACCTGACACTACTCCATGCACATGCTGACTTTATGAAATGCAATCATGTTATTTCCTTGCCTCCCTGTTCAAAAGGGCACAACACAGGTTTTTCACTTCACACCTTCTGTGATGCATTCAGAGTTTTGCTCTCGGGATGAACATAGCATTTAAGACATCAGCGTAACTTTGTGCTGAGCATTGGGGGGGGGGGGTCAAGATCTCTGTCTAAATAAATAAATAAATCTCGGTAAATTCCCAGATGATTAAACATGCAACTATTTTGCTGGTAATACCTGAAATGAGTAAAGAAATAATGCAAGATAATTCATCATTTTATTGGCTGGTTGGGTTTGATTATTGGGGGGTCATAACCCCCCTAACTCTCCTGAAAATTACACCCCTGGTTTAAGAAAGCATCTTGTCTTTTGTTCTCTCTTTGTGCTGCTGCTCACAGCGGACCTACACAGATAAGCGGCTTATTCCCACGAGGCAATCTGCTTTGTATTTGTATTTATACTTGTACAGTATACATACAGTGAAAAAGCCCCATTATTCCCGGCTGTCGAAGGCGAGCACACTGTCCCATCTGTCCAGTATCATCTCCGCAGGTTGAATCCTGAGTTTTCTTTGATTAACCACGTTTTTTTAAAAACTGAGATCAATGTCACAGAGACCTGGTTATTGCCAGATCTGTTGCAAAAAAAATCACTTAAATCGAGGCTGTCCAACAAAATGAAGGGGGCCAAAAGATCACAAATAACAGCAAGTAAGTAATGCAAAGTCTAAGCCTTTGGGACTCCAGCGAATCACAGTGAGAGCCAACGTTCACACATGGAGACAACTTGGAACTGTGCTGAAACTTCCCAGGATTACAGTCGAACACGGTGGTGGTTGTGTGATGGTTTGAGGCTCCTTTGCTGCTTCAGGACCTGGACCACATGAATTCTGCTCTCTACCAGAAAATCCTGAAGGAGAATGTCCGACCATCAGTTCATGACATGAAGGTTAAGCGGACTATTGCAGCAAGTCCAAAATGAAGGTTTTCAAAGTGTGGACTTAAATCAGACTTAGTTGACCTTAAACAGGCGCTCGTGCTGGAAAAGCCTCCAATGTGTCTGAATTAAAACTATTCAGTAAAGCAGAGTGGGACAAAGCTCCTCCACAACAGAAAGACTCATCACCAGCACATCACAAACAGCTGGAGATTTTGCTGACAAGGCAAAAGCATTTATTAAGATTAGGAAGCAACTACTGTTTCACACAGAGCGGGTAGGTTTGGACAGGTTCTTTCCCTTAATAAAAACTGTGTTTGCTCTTCTTCTTTTTGCTTAATATAAACATTTATTTAAAGATTCAAAACATGCGACAAATTTGACAAAAAAAGTAGTCAGGAGGCTACATATATGTGTGTGTGTGGCTTTAACACCTGTGAGCTCGGGCTTTGACTGCTCTCTAAATGGTCCGTTTGACATTTTTCTGCTTATGCATCCATTTATCAAAGAGATACGTCACCATGGGCATCTCAGGCAAACAGCTCTGGCTGTGAACCTTCTGTTTGCCAGAGGCAGCCAATCAGAAGAAATTTGCCTTCGAGAGAGGCTGGCCTTAAATGGGAGCGAACAGCTTTTTATAGAGAGCAAATGAACACTGAGTGGCAGCACGAAAGCCCAGTGTGAGATAAATATGGATTATTTTGACAGCAAAGCTCCCAAACGGAGCTGGACATGAGAGATAAAGTTCCCCTTTAAGGTTGTGACACGCAACACAGTGCCGTCTTCAGCTGCATAACAATTGTTATGGTATACGTTAATATAATTATAATAATTAGCTAGCTCTCGACGAGCAGAAACAAGCCCCGGCATGACCTAAATAGAGAGTCATTACAAAGTAAACTTAATTAAACTCAGAGCTTTTGCAAGTTTTAACAATTAGGAGCGATATCGACATAAATGGATACATCAAAGCACGATCGTGCAACGCTGGGACACAGTAGGAAGAAATCATGCCTGAATTTTGGCTGCACATCGGTTGGGTAACGTGGGTTCATCAGACTCAGAAGTTTAGACAAAGGGCACGAGGAGAGTGGGAATGATGGAAGTGAGGTGAACTCAGGTGGAAGAGCACATTGCTGCAGATATACCCAAAAATGGGGTGCATTAATTCAATGATGGGATCAACGTGCTGTAAGTGCCCGGCATTCTTGCCCTTGTTTGGAGACTGAAACATTATAGTGTGCATCAGTGTGAGGAAGGGGAGACTCTGGACTCGCTTTACCGTGGATCCAAAAAGTGCGGATTTCAGGTGCAAAAAAAAAAGCAGGGAAAAAATGTTTGTAATGTCACGAAAAATGCTGATGATCCACGCAGGTGCACTTACAGTGCAGACACAGATAAAAGCTTGCATACACGTCCAAGTAGGAACTTCAAAGCCGGGCAAGTAATCAGATCCTCTTCATGCAAAGTGCCACTGTTCTTCAGTCAGTCATTTATGATACAGCTCCTGAGCAGATAACCCAGTGCAAAACACTGAGAGGGAAGTTCAGTCATTGATCGTATCAGCAGCTTTGAGGAAACACTGTCTCGCATGAACAGTTCTTCTTGAAGATAAAGAGCCGGGCACAGGCAGAGGAACGCGGCAGACGGAGATAAAACAAGGCTGAGAATCACAAGTACTTGAATCAAAGGCACTGATAGGAAAACGATCACTGCTATGACAAATATTCAGCTGCTCCAATCATGAGCTAAACATCTACAGTTTGTCTGCAGATTCTTTCTTTGTACTCTTTATTAAAAAATAGGTGTCAGGCATGATCAAAGGTCTTGGACTGATAGTTTTTCACAATGGCAATAATTATATAATAACCATATTATTTTTAGGTCACAAAGGGATTCAACACTGGCACTCATAGAGACCTCATATCTCATTAAAGATCTCACGCCACCGTGGAGCTGTGGGCCTTTCTCTTTTTTCCACTCCACCCATGAATGAGTGAATTTCATCCCCCTTAATCCCTCAAGTATGCTGCAGATGAATACAGTCACGACAAGCGCTAGTCTGAGACGCCGGAGCAAACGAGACAAAGGGAAAGGGTCGGCAGGAGTGTGAAAATGGAAACAAGATGCTGGGCTTCGTTAGAAAACAAAAAGGAAACCGTTCACATGTGATGTAAATGTGTGCAAATTCAAACATGCTGTTCCCAAACTAAATTTCAAAACGAGCTCCTGGTTCTCGGCTTCGCTGTTTCTCGGTCCTCTCAGCCTGAACGTGTCGATCGCTTTCAAACACGCTCGATCCTGCTGACACGCTGCCGTGAAACGAGCCTGAAACGGTGACATTTGCTGCCATAAAAAGTTTCAGCACTCATAATGGAAGCAAAGGCAATTAAATGTGACCAGCAGGAAACCAACAACGCCGCGCTAATGTCACGAGAAAAACATTATTCTGGTTTAACAACCGTGGCACACCCAGTGACAATTAACAGATACATTTCTGAGTCAAAATATGGACATATTCACATGACTGCATGAAAGAGCTCAACAGCACTCATGGAACATGGAAGGCAGATCCTGTTTGTGTGTCGCAGGCGTGATGACACATAAAATAAAGCTTTAGAGCAACTAAACTGTCTCTTTCCTTTTAAGAATAACGTGCACCACCAAGCTGTGGTTGCCATAGTGACATCTGTCTATAAACTAAGCCAATGTGTGAAGATGTTTCTGCCATTTCAGATTCAGATTTTTAGATCAGATCAGTTATTCACGTCTCAAAGTTTAAGATGAGAGAAACAGCCTCGGCACATACTTCTACCATTTGATTGAAATGCAGGCAGCAGATTAAACGTCTGTAAAAGGTTTCGAAGGGTTTGCACAAGCGGTTTTTAAGAACAGGCTGACGGGAATCGAACCCGCGTTCTTATCCGACACCTAAATGTGAAAGGCATCAAAGTAAATAACAGCGCCTGCTAACATCAGCACGGTATTAGTTGGTATCACTCCTGCACATGTGGCTTTGTGTGCAGGTATCACCTGATTAAATCATCATAGTTGCGCAGATCACACACAAGAATGTTCGCAGATAAAATAGTCCACATTCAGATGGGGTATTGTCATTTCCCGGACTGTTACCCAGGAAACCTGCGTCTGTGTCCCATCTTGGACTACTAGTCTTACTCTTTTCTTTTTGAGTTTTTATTTAGATGTTTGTTTAGGCACTAAAAGTGCTCAGCTTGGTTAATTATGTCGGACGAATCTGTCTGTGAAGGTAGTCTTTCTTCATTTTTGTCTTTGGAGGTGTTGTTTGCCTGATTTGAGCATTAACCAAGGAAGCGATGGCGCGTAATGAGTTCTTCATCTTCAAAGGTATTCTACCTGTTTTTTAAGGAGGTCCTAACATGTGCCACCGAGGCTTAATTCGCTCCTCTTCCTCGATTCTTGGATATTTAGACATTTCTTAGACAGTCGTTCTCCTCTGCTCTGCATTCTTCTGACATTATAATATACCGCTGGCCTGAATGTCTACCAAAATATATGCTGAAACACACTAACACACACATAAACAATTTGATGTCAGTTCTCTGTTGCACATAAAGCCAAACCCACATCGTCATTTAATGTTTATCTTACCCCATCTGCCTGGTGCTGATTACACGTTTAGCTTTCAGCCCAGGACAAGATAAGATCTGTTATAATGAAACTCTCTCGTGCTGATGATGGCAGTGCTCACTATACATTTTGTGCGAGTGTGTGTTTGTTTGCGTGCATATGAGCGCGTATACATATATATATAGTCACCATAATGTGTGACTGAATAAGTGTGTCTGTATATCTTGGAGTGCATGCAGTGCTGACACACACACATGCAGTATGCGTGTGTGTGTGTGCACCTGTGGCACGCTCTGCGCAGGCCGTCCGCCGATTCAGGACTGTGGCGCACAACAAAGCTGGCCCTGCTCAGCACTGCAGTCAAAACTAGCATAAGAGAGCAAAGACATTCCTGACTGGTGTCTGAGTCTCTGAGCTTTGCTCTCTGCTCTCAGGCCAAATGATTAGAGCGCTTTAATCAGCAGAGGCACTGAAAGGACAGCTATCTCCCAGCATTTCATCTCGCTCACTCTTCGTCTCTCACTGCAGCTCTCGCTTTTCCTTCATCAACAACCTATCTGCGTGATAGGCATTTTCCTTCAAAAGACAAGTACGGCAAAAGACATAAGGAGACAGAGACATTCAGAAGGAGACCGAGAAAGAGAGACGTACGATGGTATGAACAGCATCTTTCAACAGAGAGAATCATTGTCCTGGCAGACAGGAGAGCAATCCACAGGTGTGGTTTCACTGCTCCACAGTTGGCCACACTGTGTGCGTTTCTGTGTATGTGCTGGTGCATATATGCCCACTCATTTATGTGTGTGAGCAAGTGTGTAAGTGAGCTAGAGAGCGAGTGAGAGAAGATGACAGCGTATGTCAGTGGGGATAAAAAGGAAGTAGCTGATTTCTTCGCACTGATTCTCTTCTTCTGCAGTCTTATTTAAAACAAATGTCCCACACTGCCAGCCAAACAGTGACATCAACATCACAGATAACAGCACAGCTCTGTGTCAGGAATCTTTCGCTTACTGATTTGCATTGAGATGAGCAGATTTAGCCCAAATAAAGCGATGAATTCACGGCGACGAAACAGACTGCTGACCCTGTACGGACATTGTTTTTCTCTCTTTCCTTCCACAGCTGGGTACCAGCACAGCTCAGCAAAAGATCAGCACTTTTCTGGCTGGCATTCACTTTGCTGGCTAAATAATAAACACTGTGTTTTGGCCCAACAGCAACACTTGGCCTAAAAAAGGACCTCTGTCTCTTATATTAAAGTCTGGTAAAGGAAAACTGTGATGTGGTGGTAATGAAGATGTATACGCATTATTGTTATTAACCTGCATTAATGGCGTGAGCTGATGTCAAATTACTGTTTAACACATTAGTTATTATAGTAAAAAGAAAAACACCTTGTACTGGATGTAAAATACCAGTAACACTTGAACCCATTCTCTCTTCTCCCCCTTATTTTTGCTCACTTTCACAATCTGTAACAGATACAGTGCAGCCTGTGGATAGACAAGCAGAGACTCTTATGTTTTATTAACAAAGAGAACTCGAGTTAATTCAAACTATCGTCACAGATTACCTCCACAAACCTATTTTTCTACAGTAAGATGGAAAAATGGCAAAGTGGAGGAGCTCTATCTACCAGTCATGCAAGGACATAAACTCACACAGCTTCCATGACACTACATCCCACACTGACCTTGACTGGGCTGTGAATGAACAGTGGGAGGATTCAAGTGGAAAAAAATCACAAAGCTGCACATTCAAACACTACAAAAGTGTGTGTGTGTGAGAGAGAGAGACGGAGAGAGAGTTTGATTCCTATTGAAACAGTAAGACAGACCCTCACCAAGAGAAAATATTTTATCAGCTGATCTGCTGTCTGTCTCTCTGTCTGTCTGTCCAACTGTCACACACCTTGTGGAGCTGAGCCTATAGGGATTTTTTTATGATGACATATCCACTGAGCCCAGAGGGCCACCTGACATTCCTCCCTCTGAACTCTCACTCA
The DNA here is from genome assembly GCF_041146795.1 of Maylandia zebra. NCBI lineage: Eukaryota > Metazoa > Chordata > Actinopteri > Cichliformes > Cichlidae > Maylandia > Maylandia zebra. Next base: position 35,406,766 of record NC_135182.1, read on the forward strand.
CAGACACACACACACACACACACACACACACACACACACACACACACACACACACACATACCACACACACCATCAACACCACATCCACCGATCTCCCTGTCCTCTCTATCGCTGCAGACAATGAAATGCACACACCTCCCTCACCTCCCTGTCTTCTCTTCAGGTTTAGTCTCTCACTCTGGGAGCACCTTAGATTGTTCTTGAGCATTCTTAGATTCGGGTAGTTTGCTGGGAAATGTGCTAATCATTAATCACTTATTAATGTTATGCTACTGCGCATATATATTTATATATATATGCGTGTTTATTTAGATTTCAAATAAATAGAAAAACCGCGATTACGCAGAAATCACACGAAGCTTTGGGTTGACGGGAGACAGACAGCGAAAAACACGTGGTAGTAAATGCAAACTCACCACCACAGTCCGATGATATTGACCGGACAAAGCGAGATAAAGAACAGAGCCAGCTGGATCCGCGAGAGACGAGCCGTCATGTTGAAATCCTCAAAGAGACTCCCCACCAAAGTTTCGAGTGACGATCTCAGCCAGCACCGAGTTATTTCTTAAATACATAGGAAGTCCCTGCTTGCTGTCTGCGGCTGGAGTCGGTGCAGGCGCGCTTACAGACTGTCAAGAAGAGCGCAAAAATTCAACTGCTCGTCGGCCGTGCGCATCTTAATGCGCAACAAAGTTGGTCAAGAGGCTACTGGAGAGATGTCCGCTTTCAAAGGTGTGGTTAACCTCTGCATTGTCGTTTTGCCCCATCTGTCGCAGCACGTTACATGCTTCCAGGGCGGACCGAGGACGAATCCCGAAAACACTCAAGTCTTATCTGACTGCGAAACAGCGCGTGAAAAAGCTCCACTCGTGAGGATCTTCGGCTCTGACTCATTTTACTTAAAACAAAAAAAAACTGTCATATCAGAGTCAGAGAGGAAGAGGAGCGCTTACACATGTCTAACAGTTCACGTCTTCAGGCGCGGAGCCCCGCTGGCCCCACTCTGCTCGCCCTCAAATGACGCCCGGATGAAGTTTCGGTAATTCTCGGTGCTCACCGGCTGCAGGTAGAGGCGTCTCTGCCGCGACGGCTGTCAGTGTGGGCTCTTTGGATGATGAAGGCAGCAAAAATGCTCTCCCACCTTAGCGTGACGTCGCTCGGGGCGAAGCGAAATCCTCTGTCACTCAGAAAGGAGAGAGAACGAAACTGCAATTAGTTTTAGGAGGAAACGCGCACGCGCACAGAGGGGGGCTGACACGAGCCCGCAGTGTTTACGGTCACCCGAAATCAGAGCTGAGGGGATCACGGGGTGACGTCAGCACAGGTGCGATGGCACTGCTTTGATGCTTGTGCCAAAAGGTTATACGCGTTAAATTCACACTTTCATATTTAAGAATCGTTTAAAGCAAAGACTTTAAAAACGAAACACATGTCGCACGTTGGAAGTTATTTTTAATATTGTGTATATTTGTAGGTACTTGCATGTGTGATCACCTATCTGGCCAAGGGCATATCCATTGAAATTCAACACCACTGTGCTGCCCTCACACCTGACTTTGTTCCACTGCAGTGATGCAATCAGTCACAAGTTAAACACGGACTAAATCAACCTGACACGTACCTCTGTCCTTCCACAGACCATAACCCACACTCTCAATGCCACCACGGACGCTACTCAAGCAGCTGCGCGTTGGATTGTAACAATAACCCAAATTCATATTTTACTCATAATGTTACGACCGCAGTCTGCAAACGAGTCTGGCTCAAAGGGGCAAAAATAGTGGAAACTTTGCAAGTGCTGTAAAGCTTCGACTACAACACACATCAGAACACATCAGTGCATTTCATTTGCGTTTATATTGCACACCGTCCTTTGTGGAATTTATTCCTCATTTTCCTCAAAATTTCAATCTGACGTGATTTTTTCTTCTAAAAAAGGAATAAAAACAGAATGAACGTTCAAATTCATCAGAAGTAATTTTATATGATTTTCCACACAGTCTCAGTGTGCGAACACTGCTGAAAATGTAATCTTAGAGGGACTCATCACCCACATTTGAAGCCGTTTAAACTGCTAAAACTGTGCTGATGTGCAAGTGATGTACAGATGCGGTTTTGCTTTGATATTAAATGTTTTAATGATTACAGGTCCAAATGCAAAAGCCCAGAAACTGCATTTACGCTTTGCTAGAATTTAGTATTCATCTATAAATATGAAAAGCTGCACAAAATCAGAGCCCATCAACACGTTATTAATTAAAAGATCAGATGGATTAACTCACAATAGATAAGTTTCACTGTGACTGTTTTAATATTCTTAATGTTCACACAGCAAACATCTGGAAATGCAGAATGAACATTGCACACATTTGTTCTGCAGCAGTTTTAGTCATGCTCCCTTTCTCTTTGTAGTTATTTAATAATAGTCGGCAATGGAAATAGACATTTAATAACACATTAAGAAATTTGCACTGGCTTCTGTCCGATGAAGAAAATTAAACGAGAAAGTTGTCTAGTAAATACAGCTCCAGTTGATTTTTGACTCATATTGATTGGGTTCAGACGCTGTTGCCGGTTCATACTGTAATCCCATCACTGATGGAGAGAGAGAGAGCAGATGAAGATGGATTCCTCAAAACTGTAGATGCCCAAAGTGGGTCAGAAATGTCTCTCGGGTTCCTTCAGCAGTAGACTGTCCTCCCAATAACTTTGGCTGAGATTGTGCCAAAATCTGTCAGGTGCAATTTAGTGATGGTGAAGATTTTCATGCTTATGGCTTCCAAGTGATGACCTCAAGCTGGTCATTCCCTCTGCCGCTTTATAGTCAGAGTGGGTTATTGATTACGTGCACGATCAGATCAGTGCAACCTGGGTTCAGTTTGCTTCAGCGATGAACCTTTGTGATTCTCCTTTCCAGACAGCGCTGTTATTGTCAGACATGATGCATTGCATCAAAAATTCAGATCTGTGATAACAGCTCTGATATTCTGATAACTCACAGTAAAGCTGCACCAGTATGTTTGCAGGCTACTGGTCTACAACAGTCTGTTTCTCCACGGTGGATCAAACCATCGTGTCTGTGAAGCCATTCTGAGGTAACAGGCAGACACTTCAAACTTATTCCGCTGGGTTGACAGTTCATATGACGTGATAGTGATTTGCAGTGGAAAAAGCAAGTTGGTACAAACAGCAGCGCAGCAAACCAGTGTGAAGAATACCTTAGGGCAATATTAGATTAGCAGGAACTTAGTGTTAATTTGATTCAGCCTTCTTGCACAGCTAATGATGTTTTTCTAACTGTTGAGACAATGTTCAAAACGGACTTTGTTGACTGATCCGTTCAGCTTCTGTCTCACATCCTGGCCTCGCTCGGCCTGATGTTATCCGTGTTTTCTGGCATCCACAACTCCTCAGAAGTGATATGTTGGCACCTCTAACTGTTTAAACTTGTTACTTACACAAAGAAAAGAGTTGAATGCATCTAACCAAAGCAACAGTATTTTTTCATTGCTTTATTGTAACTGAAAGGTGTCTGCGTGACAAACGTATACGGATTGCAGAAAGTTTTGTTTATCATTAGCTGAGCTGTAAGGCTTCGTGTCTCCATTGCCTCGTTCCTCTCGGTTGTGGAGCTCACATAACACATAGTCACGCTGAAGCAGATAATTGGCCTCCAGTGGCAGGAACAGAACATGGTGTGATGTTTTAGCAGACAGAGCTGTGCTGCGTGGAGAGTGCTGCATTGATATGCCGGCTGGAACCAACCACAACAAAATTAGAAAGTTATGAAAATTGAGTTATCTCTCAATGATCTATAAATAACTGCAGCATAGTTGCGAGCATAAGCATGCCAATTGAACTGTGCTTTATACTGGGTGTTATCTCACCCACCTTACACACTCTCTCTGCCCCACTTTCTCTCTCATCTTGCCCCTCGCTCTGCTGGATAAGTGTGTTTTGTTAGGGAGGGCTGATTCTTCATACTTGGCTGAGGCTTTATGGACAATAAAGATCTGATTTCAAAGTCCAGCAGGGTGTTGGGCCTGGGGTCTTGGCTCAGCTTTAGCTGCCTGCTGGGAGGAGACACTGCACAGCCCCCAACCAGATGGCCTTCAGCCCACATACAGTAGATTCATATTGTACATGATGTGTAGCATTGACACGTCTGTCTCTTTTAACCGCTACGGGCTCGGCCAAAGCCCTCTGACCTCCTTGAAGTGACCTCTAGTGACCTTGTTTGAATAATTTGTGGTATTTTGAAGTTCTGTGTTTCACCCCTTACAGATGTGCATATAGAGTTGACATGGAAAACGGGTCATTTCAGCAGAACTACAGTTCAGCGAAACCAATGTTTTAACCTAAAATAGAGTGAAGTCATGTGACTGCCTGCTCAATATTTAATCCGTCCAACAACATGTAAGCTTTGGCAGACACTGGATAACAGGGATTTCTGGTGACTAGGCTACCGATGTTTCTCTTATCTCTGCTTGTTAGTTTTACAGCAAGGGTTCGGCACAAAGACACTTACACAGATGCTCACCAACAGAGTCGACGCTGCTCTCTAGTTTGAGTCGACTCTGCTCTCCGTCTTTCCTCGGGCTGGCATCATCTCAGTAGTTCACTCCCTGTTTCATCTTAATCACATAGCTCAGTATGGAGATATGCGACATGTCCTTCCAGCATGTATTATACATCTGTAGGGACTTAGATCAGTGTTACAATGGAGAACGCCCTGATAGATACAGGAGCTTCACTAAAAGCTGCCAGCAGTGCATTTTTTAGTCATTACATTAAACTTATAACATGAGTTTTGTTGTACAAGATATTTTGCAGTTGGGGAACAACCGAGTGGCAGAGTGGAGGCAGGCATTTACTGGTGACACGATGGGCGTCTGACTCAGCGTCGTAGGCCAAACGTCTTTAGGTGTCCCGATGCTTCCTCTGTTGACCCCAAACTCCAACACTGTGCGTTGTTATTTCACCGCACATCACACTGATACATATGAACAGCTGGAACAAAACTAATCTAATAGGTCTGATCTTTGAATAGCTGTTCAAAGATCAGACCTATTAGATTAGTTTTGTTCAACAGCCGGCTCTGATTCATCTAAATATTCGTTAAATTTACGTTTCATTTCAACGACTCCCTGGAGATTACATGAGAAACAAACAGCAGTTACAACCGTTGTTGCCATAGTAAACTTTGAGGAAGTTCAAGCTACAACTGTTGTCCAGAATGAAAGTTTCCTCCAGTGTACGGCTCGGATGCTCCCACAGCACTATGAGACTGTACTGAGCAAGTATTATCATGCTTACATGCTAACTGGCTTAAACTTTGCAAACATCGTACTTGCTAAACATCACAGCAGCTTTGCCTGCGTGGGTGTTTGACTCGTCTCTGTGCTGGATGCCTCGTGCACGGACTCGTAGATGTTTGTGACTGGGTTGCTGTGTCGTATTATTGTGTCCTACAAGGATCATCAGAACAGAAACAATGCTAAATGGAAAAGTGTGTGCATCGAGCTGTGTTTTCCCCTGTGGTCTGTCATCAATTGAAGTAAAAGAACATTGGTCTCGATTATGAAGTGTTCCCTCCCACCCTTCTCCACCTAGGACAAGCTAACAGGCCTAACCCCTGCCCTGCCACACCTCTCATGCACATGCTACACACACATTCCCCCTCTGACACTGCTTTCATTTGGGCGTGAAATAGATTCCTACTGTCTGCCAGAATGCACCACCTATCTCTGGATGTGATTCTTTTTTTCCTTCCCTTTTTTCCTTTCTGTGTGCCACACGTGTACCCTTTTGTTTTTCCAGAGAAAAATACCTTGCTCACAAAGCTCGTCCCCAGAAACACATTCCCGGGTGATTATGACCGAAAAATGATTTGAAATCCCACAGGGACTAATATTTTATTTGACAACGAGAATTAGGTCTAAATAAGAAACACATGATGGTCCTAACCTTTTTAAAACAAACCACAGTCATCCCTGGAATCCCCAGGAGAAAGGCATGTTCATGAAATTCCTTCATAACTGGCACACACACACACACACACACACACACTGAAAGTGTGAGAGAGATTGTAGTATAAAATATTAATACCTCCTGCTGCCACATGATTTTACATGTCCAGGAGCAGAAAGTCTGTTTTCAGAGAGGAAAGAACTGAAGTTATGCAAAATGTTCTTGTTAGAGCAAGTAATGAAAGTAAACCCTGTCTACGATCAGTCAACAAAAGCTGTATAATTTAGTGTTTGCCAAGTGTCAGCTCCGTAACTCTGTCATAATTTGACACATTATTTGGATCATAACAGTTTGCAGACACTTGGATCTCCCAGCTATCTGGAAGAATCATCTATAAATCTGCAGAACTGATGGTGATGGGTTTGACTTGTGGTTCGAGTAAGCAGGTAATGACCTTTTCTAATCAGACACTAAATCACCTTCAGCCTGCTACTCACAGACATTTCAAAGACGCTAACGAGGCTAAAGCCATCCAGAGCCGGCAGCCTCGGTATGAGCAATCAAAGCAGTTATAGCATTTACAAGTGAAAACAGGGTTGATGTCCTTTTATCTGGTGAAGTTATACAAATACTGGAGAATGATGCCAAGTGGTGGAGGGCTTTCGCTTTGGTGGCCTCAGAATCTCATCTCTGATTTTTGCGGATGATGTGGTTCTGTTGGCTTCATCGGGTGAGGGCCTCCAGCTCGCACTGGAACGGTTCGCAGCCGAGTGTGAAGCAGCGGGAATGAGGATCAGCACCTCCAAATCTGAGGCCATGGTTCTCAGCCGGAAAAGGGTGGAGTGCCCACTCCGGGTCGGGGATGAGTTCCTGCCCCAAGTGGAGGAGTTCAAGTATCTCGGGGTCTTGTTCGCGAGTGATGGGAGAAGGGAGCCGGAGATCGACAGACGGATTGGGGCTGCAGCTGCAGTAATGCGGACGCTGCACCGGTCCGTCGTGGTGAAGAGGGAGCTGAGTGTAAAAGCGAAGCTCTCAATTTACCGGTCGATCTACGTCCCTACCCTCACCTATGGCCACGAGCTGTGGGTAGTGACCGAAAGAACGAGATCGCGGATACAAGCGGCAGAAATGAGCTTCCTCCGAAGGGTGGCTGGCCTCTCCCTTAGAGATAGGGTGAGAAGTTCGGCCATCCGGGAGGGGCTCAGAGTAGAGCAGCTGCTGCTCCACATCGAAAGGAGCCAGCTGAGGTGGTTCGGGCATCTGACAAGGATGCCCCCTGGGCGCCTCCTGGGTGAGGTGTTCCAGGCATGTCCCACCGGGAGGAGGCCCCGGGGCAGACCCAGGACACGCTGGAGAGATTATATCTCTCGGCTGGCCTGGGAACGCCTTGGTGTTCCCCCGGATAAGCTGGAGGAGGTGGCTGGGGAGAGGGAGGTCTGGGCCTCTTTGCTTAGGCTGCTGCCCCCGCGACCCGGCCCCGGACAAAGCGGATGAAAATGGATGGATGGATGGATGGATGGATGGAGAATGATGCAAGTAATTTAAATGACTTTTGTTTAAATAGAAATTGCTGCACCTGCTTTGGTTTGATGATGACACAGTTTTATTCTCTGCTCAGAATAAAACTTGGTTCTATCACAAACTCACTCCACAGGAAGCATCGGGATTCGGTATTTTGCACGTGGGCTGCAGGAATCGAACCACTGACCTTCTGACCAGTAGATGAACACTTGTCCTCCAGATGCCTCCACAGAGTCCTGAGGGAGGAGGACTGCCTCATGATGATGACTTTACTTTGAAAGTCTAAGGAGACTAGATTTTATTTTGGTAGGCTTGTGGCTGAATTAATCCACCTTTAGGAAGCCAGATGTGAGCTTTCGTCATCTGCGGTTCACTATGTTCCTCAGTCGTGCAGGATGACAGCGTTATCCTGCACCTTACCACCCATACAGCGCTGTACACATTCAGACCACCGCACATTGTCAGGATTATGTCACAGCTGCCCTGAACTAACATTTCATTTTCAGTTTCTGTAGGTTTTAATCCACCGGTTTGCTCAACCTTTTTAATCAGTTATTGTTATTAATTTTTAAACAAGCATCTCACAAAAAGCTGAAGAAAAAGTAAAACATGTTTATTTTTAGACTAAGATTACACTTGTTTAATTGACATTTAGTAGCTTGATTGTTTTCAGACTTCTCAACAAAATCCAGGTATAATTAATAAAAATAGACTTTTTATTTTTCCCAAAATACTTTTGTTTTCTTGTTTTTATGGTCTGATAAATTTGTCCAACAGCTAAAGTGATCTTTTTAATCTATTTTTACATCTCAAAGTACTTTAATCCCCAGAAATGGGCCTCTGAATGTATTATAATAAATTCCATGCAGCTGATTATAGATATGAAGAACTACTAAACTTTCCTAATTTGCTGGAGGATAACCATTTGGACTGTGTTCTTTTTAATCCAATAACAGCAGAACTCCGGTAAGACTGGGAGAGAGTATATGCTCTCCAAATGCGTCACATCCATTTGTGAGTAATGATAACATCATTGCTGAACTTTGATTATTAGATTAGATTTGGTCAACACATTGAGGGATTCTATTCCCATACAATGTGCATTTGTGGGTACACGGATGGAGCAGATGAATGTGTGTGGTGGCATGTGGTCCCACTGCGTGAACACGGTTTTAGAAGTTTCCAACACTTTTGGCAGTTTCACTCTGAAGCACAAGGACGTTTCTGTCTCTGAATCTTTAACGCAGTCATTGGTTGTAAGATTGTGGTTTATATGATGAAATGAGTTGGATCACCGGCGTCTCCTCCTCCAGATATTTTGCTGCTGCTGTTGCAAAGACGACCTACAGTTTAGTTTTTTCATCAAGATTTTCATAAGAAATAAAAACTTTTCGAATGTGAATTCAGTCTTTCACTTTTTTACAAAACACGACAAACACAGAGAGTCTCAGTGACTGTTCACTGTGATTCATCAGCATTACTGGCAGAACAGTAACTTTATTATAGCAGATCTTATCTGCTCTGCCCTCCTCACCATTTGAAAGCTCCGGGTCTTCTGGCTCTTTCTTCTTCGTCCAGCTCGTGTCCACAGGGCCTGTGGTATTGCTGCCTGTTTGCAAAGAGATAGAAGGACCAGCCAGATGGGTTTTACTCCCTCTCACACACACACGCACGCACACACGCACACATACACACACATACACACGCATGCGCGCACACATACACACACACACACACACACACACACACACACACACAGATTGCCTTGAAGATAGAGACACAAATGATTTTTTGTTCTGCCTTATTAAACCACTCACAAACTTTTTCTTAAGACGCACATCCTCATGTTGAACTTCTCAAACAGATCAGATGTCAGAAAAAAAAATACACTAACAAGAAAATTAACAACAATTTGTTGCAAATATTATTACAAGTTCAGAAATGCAGAGACTTTCAGTTTAATTCATGCTCTAATTTCTGGCACAGCATATGCTGCTGTGTGACTGAACGAAACTCTCCACACAAACTCAGACTTTGGGGTCCGTTTCTTTGTGCATGGTGCCATCTTGTGGAGACAAGAGTCAGCAGCAGGGTTAATTCGGTCTGTTTGGTCTCATTGTCATCGTTCTGACCCCTCACAGACTCACAGACCGGACAGACAGCGCGCCCCTGATGATGTTTAAAAGTCGTCAAAGCGCAAGTGGAGCTTTTCAGATAAACTGCAAAAATAAATTTCCCTCGTACGGTCCCGGTAATTTTTCTTATAAAGATGATGAAGCCTTATTTCTGTACCATTATTTAATTCCAGAGGGTTTTGAGTTGGGTTTTTGTGCCCTTGTTGACTTGTTTAAATGTGTTAAGGTTTCTTTAAGCAAACAGTATTGTTAAAGTTCTTCATCATGACTGAGCCAAGTGTCCTCTTTTTTGGAAATCAAACTATGGTCACCCTAGTAAAGGCCACTGTTGTAAAAAAAACACCCGGGTATCTGAGCCTAATAACACTTTATTTGTTAAATCTCTCTGGGTAAAATAACAGTAATATTTCCCCAAGATGATCATCAGACAGCTTCCACTGTTTAGCTCTGCATTAGCACGCTACACAGTGCGTGTTATACCTGTGCGTCAGCGAATAGAAACACAACTGTATGAATCGTGCTCCGGGAGAAACTGAACTTATGACGTCATCTTAGACCGACCCACGCATCCTGACCTAAAGCAAACAGCTGACTCTGTTTGCTGGATGATCCAAATCACCTGCAGCAGCCAGAGTCCTCACACCTACACAGACATGTGACCACAGTACTGCAGTAGGGGAGACCGGAGATAGTTGTAACATTTTTGACATTTGTCTGTAGCTTGGAGATCTTTTAAGGTAGTGGATTCAAAATGTAATGCAAAGTATTTACATGTCTCTGCTATTAAATAGTGCAGCTATTTTCTCTGCAGCACAATTACCCATTGCATGGTATGGTCTCAAACACAAAGAGTGAAATGGTACAATTAACCCCATAGTCTGGGTTAGTTGTAACATACCCCGGGGTGAGATGTAACACAATGAAATAAGGGTACTGACAAAATCTTAAGATGTAATCTATTTTATTCAACACCTGAATGCACTTATAAACATTTATGTAGCTATTTGTGTGTTTGTGAGTGTGTGTAGGAGTGTGTGACAGAGTGCAGAAATATAGATTTTGAACATACTGTAACAAAAACTTTTCACCAACTGAATTTTTCAATAATTTTGGTTGGCCTTCATTGAGTCTTCATTGGCTCAGTGGGGATTATAACCGACAACTCTTGCCACATTTGAACATAATAATTAACCTGAAAAAATGTAGCTGTGCACCAGCTTCATCAAATGAACTGTATGTGTTTCTGTCAAGTTTTTAATCACCATCAGAATCACAGTGGTGACAGATGTATGGCTGTCCTGGAGTGCAGGCCTCATGCGCCCACAGTGCACAGGTCAGGCACTTAACCCAAGCTTCTTTTGGCTTTGAGTTATTGAAGTTTTCCATGCACACAATACAGAAATTCTCAGCAGCATCTGAGGAATCTGTGTTGTCCTGTTCAGTGTTATTCATTTTCTGATTTTTCTTTCGTGATGTGGAAAGCTTGGATTGTTTTAGGTTTGTGGGAGTGGATTTGCCTTGTTTCTGGCACAGCCTCTTCTTTGGAAAACTTATTTTCCTGCTTCTCTGGTCTGCTTCAAGGGCCATCTTAACTGGTGTATCAGTGAGTATTGCTGTTTGTTTCCTTTTTCTTCCCGTTGAAGGGGTTTTTCTAGGTCCAGCTTTTGGTAAGGGTCGCACATCTTCTGGGTTAAAGCCCAAGGAGGTCTGTGGGTTTTCATCACAGCCTGATGAGGGAGCAGCTTGGAGGTCAGTTGGGAGACTGGAGATGTGAGCATCTGGAGGAGTGGTCATGTCGTCAGCTGTAGGACTGGTGAGATGAGCAGCAATAGGAGCGGACTGTTGGTCAGCTGGAGAAATGTCCATATGGACTGCTGGAGAAGGACGATCTGTGACCTGTGATGGAGCAAAGTCACTGTCCTCAAATATGTTTGGATTGTATGGCCAAATTCCACAGCACTGGAATCCAGCCTGTATATTCTTTGGTGTAGCTGCTGCTGGAAGTGCCGTCCTGACAAGACCTGGTATTTCATATATTGTTATGGTCTTTCCTGGATTCATTCTCATCCAGGAATCACTTGCACTGTTCACCATCTTTTTCAGTGGGCCATAAACACTCCTGTCAAGTGGTTGGAGTTTGTGACTGCAGTGAGGGGGAAATGTGAGCATCACAATTCCATTGCTCTTGCAGAAGTCAATGGCTGCAATTGACAGGTGTGAACTGTGGTTATCCATGAGAAGAATCACTTTTTTTTCATTGCTGACCTTGGTGTGGTTTGCAAAGTGCTTTAAAAAGATGAGGAACTCTGTTTCTTGCATCCATCCTGACTTATTTCCACTGCCAATACTTCCTACTGGCCCATCTCTGACAAAGTGGTCTGCATAACGTATGCGTGGGAACACAAACATTGGAGGAATTGTGTTGCCAATGGCATTAACTGCACATGCAAGGGTGACCAGTGAACCTCTCTCTGCCGATGTCATTGCACCAACTTGTTTAGTGCCACGTTTTGCAATCACTCTGTCTGGGTTTTGCACAGTTGTTATGCCAGTCTCATCAATATGTCATTTGCTGTTAAGGTGTGTCTCTTTAGCACTTCATCAAATTTTTTGAAAAACATTGCTACATTGTGTTGATTAAAACTGGTGGCCCGTGCCAGACTTGTAGCCTCAGCACTTCTAATGGACAAAGTTGGGTTTCGTTTCATGTAGGCTGAGAACCAGTCTGGTCCAGCCCTTGAGAATTTGTCCCATGACTTTGGATATTTGCATCCATGTTTCACTGCAAGCTGATATGCCAGTTCTTTTACCTGTAATTTTAATCACGAAATATGTTAGTATTTCTGATATACTATATTTTAAATTGCTACCATTACAAATTTCTAACTTTCCCTTGTCTTATCCTTTATTGCTTCCTATCTGCTTACCTCACGTGGACATAGTCCATAAAATGCATCTGCAGCTCTCATCAGGTATTCTGTTAATTCCTTCTCTTGTTCATCAGTGAAGATCTTCTTTCCACTATGGTATCCTACACGTGGGAGTTCCATTGATCCCTGCTCTTCCACCTTCTTCCTCTCTTTACAAAATCGGTGCAAAGTGACATGGCAAATGCCATACAATTTTGCCACAGATCTGGTGGACTTTCCCTGATTTCTAACATCATTTGATGCTCTCTCCAAAATACTGAGAGGCACCCCTCGGTCAGTCTGTCTTTTCCATGACCTAGGCATACTGTAATTCAAAGAAAACAAAAAAATATGAGTTAAAGTAATAGTGGGGTAAGTTGTAACATTTGCATGGTTGTTACAACTAACCCAGGCTGTTGCTGTTACAACTGACCCAGACTCCTATAGCCACGATCTAGCTCGCATTACAGCTAACACCTAAAACATTAGCACTAAAGACATGCACAGAATATATCCCCATAGACATACAAATAACATAATTTAAGTTTGATGAGTTTAACTGCAAAGCAGTTAGTGCTATTAGAAAATGAAATAAAGTCAAAAAACTTACTTTTTGGCATACAAATTAGTTTCTTTCTTCTAAAATTGTCTGTGTTTGTCGAAGGGTGCTGATTTTTCACCAGTGATAGAAGAACTGAATTGCGCATGTACAGAGTGAATCACATGATTTGAAACTTAGCCCTGATTGGAGAAATTAGAAGTGTTACAACTGACCCACGTTACAACCATCCCCGGTCTCCCCTACTGAAGTCACTTCTTTGGCTCCCAGCTCGACGCACAATTACTTTTAAAATCCTTCTGTTAGGTCGTAAAGCTCTAAGTGGTTTGGCTTCCAGCACCTCGCTAACTTGCTCAGTGTCTATAGCCCAGTCACACCTCTCCGGTCATCAGCTGGGGACCTCTTAACTGACCCCAGAATTAGATCTGTGTCCTGGGGGCGCTTTCACCCTGGCCCTGAACGCTGCTCTGACCTGAGGTCATAATTGTGTGTGTGTGTGTGTGTGTGTGTTCCTTTATGCTGACTGTGATAAAATTGCCATAATTTCGAACAATAAGTAACATGTATCAAAGGCTTTGGGCCAAAGTCAGTTATTTTAAGCATTTTCTAAATTAGAAATAATTCAAGATGTCAGAGGAACTAAGAGTCTGAGACCAGAATCTCACATTTTATTCACCCCGTGAATTTAAGTGAATTTGTCATTTTCTTTAAGACTGTGAAGAATTTCAGTCAGTAAGACCTTTTAACGGATCTCAGACTTCAAAAAACGTTTATAGGAAACAACACTAACAAGTGCTTCCAAGCAGACACAGATTTGTTGGTCAGTTGTTAAATATCAGAATAAAATCTTCTGACAGGTTGGGACGTGTCCACGGGTAGACGGCCAGCCACAGCTCATGAATTTCCCGTGGGAGGACGTCCCCCGCCAGATTTCCACTAACCCGGCGATATGAGTATGTACCGTGCAGTCAGCGTGCAGTACATGGTGTGACTACGGTGTGGCAGCACATGCAAAGACATGGCACCTTACACAACCTCATTACCAAACACTGAAGGGGAGTTCTGTAACATGCAGCAGGAGCAGCCTGTGGTCCTGACTGACGGTATGTAATCAGCAATCAGACAGAAAGCAGGAGGGATTTCGTTTCTGTAGCACGTCTCACAGCAGAGTGAACACATTTTATGACTCTTTGAAAACTTTTAACTTTGCTGTTTTTTCTGCAGTCGCTCTGAGAGTTTGCGCTGATGTTTTTCCCGTCAGTAGATTCGCCCGTCAGGTCAATAATGACTTTGTGTTGAGTGTCGAAGTTGTCATCTGTACTGACAGAGGGGTTTCTTTGGTTTTCTGACTCAGGATCTTTCGGGGGGAAATGAAGTCCTTGATGTGCCTCTTGGCCTCTGTCAGGGCGGCCTCACCTTTTCCTCTAAATTGTGGTTCAGTGCGAAAACGCACAAGTGTGGAGTTTGGCAGCAACACAGCGCGATGTCTCCAAATTACGCGCGGCACAGACTTGAAACTGATGAGCGAAGCTGCGGTTCCACTACTGAGGAAAAGAGATACTGGACCGAGCTGGGACCGGACTGGAAGACGCACAGCACCTCAAAAGGCACCAGGAGCAGCCCTCTCTCCGTACATCCCATATACCAAACCACAGAGTAAAGCAGCTGCTCTCTTCGATATTCAGTCTCTGTTTGAAGAGGATGTCATCGCTGAACTGTGCTCCAGGCTGCAAGCTTTCCCCCGCAGTGACAGGGCAGAGGGGCTGGCCTCTTTACTTGGAGCATGTGTTGAGTTTGGCCTGGAAGCCCACAGCCCTCCAGTCCTCACACTGATGAATGAGTGCCTGGAGCTGCTCTCCAACAGGGACATCGGGGTGGCACAACTCTGCCGCCTGGGTGAGGTGGTGTGCGCCCTGGAAGGCCGCCGGTCACGCGTGCTGACAGAGGTGTTGGACTGTGTGTGCGCTGCTGTGGAGGAGGATGTCGTCTCTCCCAGTGAGGCTGTCATGGTCTACTCCCTGCTGACGCGGTTTTGTGAGCCTGCCAGCCAGCAGCAGACCCGAATCCTGTCTGCTTTGCACACAGACACACGAAGGCTGGTCCACCGGCTGAAAGCCGGTCAAGTCAGTGATATTCTGCAGTCCTTGTTGAAGTTACAGCAGACACAGATAGACACAGCAGCAGCATCGTCCTTGATTGTCTTTGATTCGTGATGACAAACCAGCTGTCACTTAAACATCCACAAATTTTAATCTCTGTCATTTAAGAACCACAATAATAATAATAATATTTAATGCTTTTACACGAAGTAACGTGAGAACATATAATACTTGTTTCACAGGCTGTTTCCCTGGTGCTGAGGCTGAGTCACAGGGCATCGCGGGTCTTTAAAGCTTTTCGTGATGATGAAATCATGAAGGTACTCACTGCTTTAATGACTCTGGAACAGCATGATGGAGAGCTCGTGGCGGCTATGGAGAAACACTTGCCAGGTGTGTTTTTTATAGTTTTATTATACACTTAAGTCAGTGCGTCTGTGACTGTTCTGATCAGATTTCACTATTTGTGTATTAAAAAATAAAAGACCAGAAAATAAGTTTTCATTCTGTCTCAGGGAGGCTGGAGAAGTGCGATCCAGAGCTGATCGGTGCCATCGTGGAGTATTGTGTGCAGATGAGGTGCCGTTCTGAGCCACTCTTTGAGGCTGTGGCTGAAAACTTTGTACGCCACGCTGAGAACCACACCACCCTTCAGATAGCCAAACAAATTGTTGCGATGGGGAGGCTCAACTACCTGCCACAGGTGAAGGTTTTCTCATATTCTCAGAGTTTATAAACAGATCATATGTTTTGCATATTTATTACAAATCTGCTGTAATGTGTCACTGCTCTGTTCCTCATCAGTGCTCCAGCCAGATGTTTAAGAAGCTGGAGAGCATCTTGTCAGAGAGGTTTTCACAGTTCCAGCCTCGCTCGCTGGTTGACGTGATGCACGCCTGCATCCACCTGGAACGCTTCCCTCTCAACTACATGACCAAAGTATTCAGCCCACACTTTCTACAGAAGCTGCAAGGTACGCGCCGGGCTTTTATTTCAGACTGTGAAAAGCAGGAGGAGAGGAAAAAGTCTGTCACTGTTCATTTTTGGGTGTTTCCATATTTCCTGTCTGAGAGGGATGATGTCTGTTATTTGCTGCTTAAACACTCTGGCTGAGAAACACTCTTCTGTTTCCTTAATCTAACATTTTCACTTGTTGCTGTCACTTTATTTTAGTGCAGAAGTATCTGTTAGGTGTCAGCTATGGTAAATGGTCTGTATTTGTATAGCGCTTTACTTGGTCCTAAGGACCCCAAAGCTATACACAATCATCCACCCATTCACACACTGGTGATGGCAGCTACAGTGTAGCCACAGCCGGCCTGGGGCGCACTGACAGAGGCGAGGCTGCCGGACACTGGCGCCACCAGTAGGCGGTAGGTGAAGTGTCTTGCCCAAGGACACAACGACCAAGACTGTCGGAGCCGGGGCTCGAACCGGCAACCTTCCGATTACAAGACGAACGCCCAACTCTTGAGCCACGATCGCCCCCAGCACCGTGGTGTGATGGTTACACCGTCAGCTCACAGAGTTTGTATGTTCTCACCGTGTCTGTGGAGTTTCTGCTCTCCGGCTTCCTCCCACAGTCTGAACCACCTGATGCTTGTTAGGTTCATTCTAAATTGGCTGTAGGTGTAAATGGTTCATGCACGCTGGGATAGGCTCCAGCCCAGCTTTGAATCAGACAAGTGGAAGAAAATGGATGGATCTTAGTTTCTCTGCTAGCTGTCAAAAAATAGAAAACAACTTCTTTACAGTACAAGAATATATTGCACATATAACTGCATGGACTTTGTATTTACCCACAAGGCTACGCGGTGTCTCTGATGTAAGCTCTCTGTGTCCTGCAGCACAGGGGGAGCCACTGGACAAAAACACACTGGGGCAGCTGACACAGCTCCACCTCTCCACCATGTTAGAGTGCACATACTACTGGGTAAGAATCTGTGAACAGGGTTATAATTTTTCATACTGTAAACACGAGTTCTGACTGTCAGAGGTGAATTATAACCACAACGCTCTCATTTAACTCGAAAACAAAAAGAAGGCGTTGGCTCCTCGATAACAGGAGTGATTCGTCTTTACTGCTCTCCTCGCCAGGGTCCCAGACTGCCCTTCTTTCTTCACGTGAAGAGGTTTTCCTCAGCAGGCCAGGCCTTTGAGACACCAATGGAACGTCTTTTATACAAACAGGTCAAAGGTCCTCTAGCACAGCTGCTGGGGGGCACATTTTACTCCACCAGAATGATTCATGGTGGATACACTATAGGTAAGCTACAACAGGACACGTGACACATCATCACAGTACCTGCAGCTCAGGTATTTGACTTTCATGCTTATTACACGCTCACTGGACATTTTGTTAGGTACAGTCTGGGTTGGCCCCCTCGTGCTGGAAAGTTTCCTCAGAGATTTTGGTCACCATGTGAGCACCACACAGCTGCTGAACATTTAGCTGCACGTCCTTGATGCCAATCTGCCAATCTGTCACATCCCAAAGGCTCTCTGTGAGACTGGAGGCCTTTTTAGTAAAGTGAACTCATCATCGTGTCTGAGATGATTTGAGCTTTGTATCCTGTATCCTGCTGGAAGCAGCCATGAGGAGATAGTACACTGTGGTCATAAATGGATGGACAAGGTCAGCAACAATGCTCGGCTAAGCTGTGGCATTTAAACGATGTTCAGTTGGTACTTAAACACACCCCACACCACTACACCGCCACCAGCAGGCTGAACAGTTGATAAAAGGCAGGACGGATCTATGCTTTCATGTTCTTTACTCAAATTTCTGGATGTTGTAGCAGAAACTCAACAAACTCAGCCCTGTGTTTCTCACAGGAGAGGCCCTCAGTCTGGTCTCCTGGTGCTGAAGCCCATCAGCTTCCAGGTTTCACAGAGATGATCACCTTGGTTGGAATGAGTGGTTATTTGAGTTAGTTATGCCTTCCTGTAAACCAGGAGCAGTCGTGTTATTCTCCCCTGATATCAATAAAACATATTTACGCAGAGACCTGCTCCGCCCTCCTCCGCCCTCCTCTATTTCAAACCTCCCTCTGTAAACACTAGAGATGAGAAAATGTATAATAGAAAATACTCAGAGCAGCACGTCTGCCCCCAGCAACATAACACCTCCAAAGCTCCTTGGCTCACCTTTCTTTCTCATTCTGATGCTCAGTTTGAACTTCAGCAGTTGTCCGTAAGCCTGAAAGCACTGAGGTGCTACCATGTGATTGGCTGATTAGATATGTGAGATAAGAGCTGTAGCCCGTGAGTGTATTACCTGCGTGCTGGGATAGATCGTGTTGTGACGAGAAGTTCGTTTTTTCCATTTCTTCCTTTTTGTTAAGATGTGGAGATTTGCCTGGATGAGAGTGGATTTGTTCTGCCTCCGTCTCAGTGGGATCACACTTACAAGAGGTAAGAACTGATCTGGCTCTGAGCGTTTCAACAAATTTCCAATAAATTGTAAGAAAATGTGCCTCCAACCTGTGAGGCTTAAACATGCTTTAGATTTTGAATCAGCTGAAAATGTGAAGCCCTGTTTTGTTTAAAACGACAATTAAGTGAGTAATTAAGCTTTTCTTCATGTGTTGTGCGCGTGTAGAGTTGTGTTGTGTTTGGATGATCCAAACCGTTTCTGCACCAACACACGACACCTGCTGGGGAAGGAAGTCACAAAGAGACGACACCTGCAGAGGATGGGCGTGGAGCTGGTGGAGGTAAGTGTGAAAAACCCCAGAAGATACTCGTGAAACTGAACCGGATAGAAAATGTAAGAGTTTTGTTTTGTGGTTAGAAGTTTCTTCTTTGTAAACTGAGAGGACCAACTTAAACTTAATGCTATTGTTGCTCATTGAAATGAACTGTTAAATTCTCTTTTTGGCATGTTAACATCATATCTTTAAAGTTTTATATTTATTGTGTTGGTCAAAAATGTCAAAGCTGATCTGTATTTATTTTCTTCCTCGTCTCGTCGCTCTAACAGATCCCTTACTTTGAGTTTGAGAAACTGCAAACTGAAGAGGAACAGATCCAGTATCTTCACGACAAGATCTTTCCTGCTGTATCCAAGTTTAACAATCAAGCAGCGAACCAGTTAAACCAAAAATCCACAGTGAGACAAACCAGCTTGTAATGTGCTCGGGGTACCAACGATACCAAGAGGCCAAAACCTGAGGATCGTGAACACAACAGCTGAATTTGCTGGCAGTCTGTTTGCAAGGATGGACAGACTGACGGGGAGTACTCTGTAATCTGTTACTCTCATACATCCGGACACGGTGTCAGAATGTTGGATTAGAGGATTTATTCCAAAAATGTTTCTTTACTGTTCTCATATAACAAACTTTTACCTGAACTTAAATTATACACATCCCTTCCATTAAAAGATTTTCTCAAACATTGTTAGAACCTATAAGTAATATTTGAGATGCTGTGGGGCGTCTGCTGCCAGCTGGGGTAGGGTAATAATTCCCTTTATTGCCAGCTTTTCTTGGTAATATGTATATTTAAAGCTATTTTCTATTCTGCTATTAATTTATTGTTGAAAATTATATTTTCTATTTATGTGAGTAATAGTAAGAGAAATATTAAATGGCGCTCGGTACGGCTCTAACCTTCGTCCTTAGCTTCTGTGTGTTATTTTGACTTTTTATAGGGAAGAACAAGAATGCCTCACAGACTGAAGATGATCGAGATTTCAGAATAAAATTCACACGAGATGTAAATAATACACAACTGTTGACGACACATGTAGTTGTTCAGCATCTCATTCGTGTCAGAGGTGAGTTTTCTCCTCCCCGGTCGGGGGTTTGGGCGTCCTCCTCCTAATGGAGCAAACAATGCGTCAAATAATTAGAGTCCATTTCTGACTCGTGCAACAAACTAAAGAAAGAGGAAACGCTGCGAAGGCTAATGTGAGTGTGTCTGTACTCACCTGGTACTAACAGGTGGCAAGATATTAGAGCGGGGGCACGCCGTGAGGACGAGCTCTCCTCTGACAGCTTCCATCATCAGGTTCTGGAGGGTGTTCATCAAAACAAGTTCACTCATGAAAGCAGACACATGTTCGCGTGTGTGGGGCGTGTTTCCTGAGCACCCTGCACTCTCCTCGCTGCCCACTGCCCTGCTCAGAGCCCGAGTCTGCGGCCTGGCGGGGGGAGAAGAGCTGGGACACAAACACTGACAGGAGGAGGATGGAAACGATGATCTGTCAGGAGAGGACGATCCCGCGGGCCGGTAGGTGTCGGGCTTGGAGGCCGAAGAAATCAGACGCTGGATGAAGGCGGAGTCATCGAGTATGTCGCTGAAATACGAAGAACATGCATGATTGATTTTCAGTGTTGTCATCTTAAATATCACCGATCTATAAATTAGAATAAATGCATAAGACAGGCTGTCTACTCTACACGTGGGCGGTACCGTAGCAGACAGCTGAGTATGTGGAAGAGGATCTCTTTGTCGGGGCTGTGTGCTGGAGCAGGAAGCCCAGTAGAGACGGTGGGTTCAGGATGATGCATCTGAACTGACTGAAGGCTTCTAATAACAGCAGGAGAAATGACATGTCATCGCTCCAGCATCTACAGTTAAGCTCAGGGATGAAGGACTGAACATATTCTGTATCTGATTTACCTATAATGCTTATTAAAGTAATCAGGACAGTTCTTTAGGTACTCTATAAGGTCATGGGAGTGTGCTGTGACCCTGAGATACAGCAGAGCAGGTCTGGGGGGGTCGGGGCGCCTCCATACTTTTGCTATCTGTCGCTGTTCCCGCAGCTCGGCCGTTCTTAGCTTAGTGCCTGCACTGGCTGCTTCATACACACCACTGGCACAGATGGGAGGAAGGGTCTAGAGTGGAAAGAGAACGTGAAGTCAGAATAAAAGCTTCATGTTCTTTTATAGTCTCGTAATTATTTTAATAATAAAATCACAGAGACCACCTTATATTTTCTGAGTGGCGGACCTTTTCTTACAGGAACTGCTGGGAGTGTCTGTGACGAGACAAGGAGTGAAATACTTTTGATTTCTACATGATTTTAAAAAATGTAATAATTAGTCTTTGAAGTCAGACCTCGTCGATCAGAACTCTTTGGCTCTCTGTGATGTTTTTGTCCGTGATTATAAATTCGTTTTTTTGTCTTTCTCTTTCTTCTTCCCAGCGCTGCAAAGCATCGTTATACCGAGTACGTTCAGCTTCCAGAGTAACCTAGAGAAGAGAGGAAAAGGACGCAACAATTCAAGGAAATGAGAAAAATAATAACAAAAAACTTGATTTATGACACAAGACAGAAGATGAACAAGGATAAAATGTTTTTAAAACATTTCTTTTAGGTAAAACTGAGCTGCATAAAACAAGACTGGATGTCTGAAGTGAGATGTTTAATCCTGCTGAGGTGCTTTCAAAAAGGACCCTGAGGTTTTTACCATATTAACTTTACAGACAGGAGCTCTGTTGTTGTACTTATTTTAGCTGCAGTAAGTTCTATTCCATCCAGCATCAAAGCAGGCAAAGCTTTGAGTTTACGAATGTCAGTGGGGTTAAAAGAAAATAGAGCTGCGTGTCGTCTGCATAACGTGCCTGCAGGTGACACGTGGCAGGGGTAACATGTATAAAGGAAGGAGGAGAGGTCCAAGCACAGAACCCTGAGAAGATGCATCTGACCCTGCGTGGGTAAGGTGGCCTGTGACTTTCCTAGGGCAACAGTAAGCATTGCTGCAAACAACGATAATGCACCACACCACACTGCAGTTTCTGCACAGAAATGGTTTGTGGAACATGACAAAGACCTCATTGTACTGACTCAGTGGTGTGAACTGGGCCTTTGTGCCACCTGTAACAAAACCTAAACTTTACGATGATGCGTCTGTGTTACCTGACAGACGACATCCAGCTGATGAACTGTGGGGTAATCAGTAGAAGTGAAGGTGAGGACACAAAGGGCACACTCCCCCGGACGAAGACGACCTCGGTCTGGGTGGATCTGCACAACCTGACACAGCACATCAACGCTCATCAACGTGAGAAAGAGAATAAAATAATGGCTTGTACAACAATGAATACAGTGGGGCAAAAAAGTATTTAGTCAGCCACCGATTGTGCAAGTTCCCCCACCTAAAATGATGACAGAGGTCAGTAATTTGCACCAGAGGTACACTTCAACTGTGAGAGACAGAATGTGAAAAAAAATCCATGAATCCACATGGTAGGATTTGTAAAGAATTTATTCGTAAATCAGGGTGGAAAATAAGTATTTGGTCACCTCAAACAAGGAAAATCTCTGGCTCTCACAGACCTGTAACGTCTTCTGTAAGAAGCTTTTCTGTCCCCCACTCGTTACCTGTATGAATGGCACCTGTTTGAACTCATCATCTGTATAAAAGACACCTGTCCACAGCCTCAAACAGTCAGACTCCAAACTCCGCCATGGCCAAGACCAAAGAGCTTTCGAAGGACACCAGGAAAAGTATTGTAGACCTGCACCAGACTGGGAAGAGTGAATCTACAATAGGCAAGCAGCTTGGTGTGAAAAAATCAACTGTGGGAGCAATCATCAGAAAATGGAAGACATACAAGACCACTGATAATCTCCCTCGATCTGGGGCTCCACGCAAGATCTCATCCCGTGGGGTCAAAATGATCATGAGAACGGTGAGCAAAGATCCCAGAACCACACGGGGGGACCTGGTGAATGACCTGCAGAGAGCTGGGACCAAAGTAACAAAGGTCACCATCAGTAACACACTACAACGGCAGGGAATCAAATCCCGCAGTGCCAGACGTGTTCCTGCTGAAGCCAGTGCATGTCCAGGCCCGTCTGAAGTTTGCCAGAGAGCACATGGATGATACAGCAGAGGATTGGGAGAATGTCATGTGGTCAGATGAAACCAAAGTAGAACTTTTTGGTATAAACTCAACTCGTCGTGTTTGGAGGAAGAAGAATACTGAGTTGCATCCCAAGAACACCATACCTACTGTGAAGCATGGGGGTGGAAACATCATGCTATGGGGCTGTTCTTCTGCCAAGGGGACAGGATGACTGATCCGTGTTAAGGACAGAATGAATGGGGCCATGTATCGTGAGATTTTGAGCCAAAACCTCCTTCCATCAGTGAGAACTTTGAAGATGAAACGAGGCTGGGTCTTCCAACATGACAATGATCCAAAACACACCGCCCGGGCAACAAAGGAGTGGCTCCGTAAGAAGCATTTGAAAGTCCTGGAGTGGCCTAGCCAGTCTCCAGACCTCAACCCCATAGAAAATCTGTGGCGGGAGTTGAAAGTCCGTGTTGCTCGGCGACAGCCCCAAAACATCACTGCTCTCGAGAAGATCTGCATGGAGGAATGGGCCAAAATACCAGCTACTGTGTGTGCAAACCTGGTAAAGACCTATAGTAAACGTTTGACCTCTGTTATTGCCAACAAAGGTTATGTTACAAAGTATTGAGTTGTATTTTTGTTATTGACCAAATACTTATTTTCCACCCTGATTTACGAATAAATTCTTTACAAATCCTACCATGTGGATTCATGGATTTTTTTTTCACATTCTGTCTCTCACAGTTGAAGTGTACCTCTGGTGCAAATTACTGACCTCTGTCATCATTTTAGGTGGGGGAACTTGCACAGTCGGTGGCTGACTAAATACTTTTTTGCCCCACTGTACAAGCCGTGTTTGTGTGATCCGTGACAGTCAAACAGAGCCACACAAAGAGGGCGGATCTATGTTCTTTTTGGCTACCTTTGCACCTTCCTCTTCCTGCTGGTTGGTGTGTTGGGGCAGGTCCCATTCATAGTGGGCGGTGTCTGCGCAAGACACGTTGGTGAGGAAGAAGATTCTCGAAGACTGTGAGCACACAGGGATGTCACCTAGAAAGATGCTGTCCTCAGACAGGAACAACACCTGCATAAAGCAAACATGTTAGAATTCAATGAAAATAATATTTGAATGATACACAAAAAAGATTCAAATGAACGTAGTCTCACCTGTCCCGGGAATGGCACCCTCGTAACACTGGGTACAAAAGCTTGACAGTCACTGCTGTTACAGTGGTTTGAGGAGTCTTGTGTAAGGCTGCTAAGCCCACGTCCCTCAAACCTCACGACCGCTGAGTCACTACCTCCGATGTGGATAGGAACATCTACCTGGGGATACAGAAACGACAGAGTGTGTTTATCGTTACTGATCTGTTATCTTTCTAATTCCTCTTGATTTCTAAATGATTATTACCTAAATGATAACAATGCCAGCTGGTGAAGTACAAAACACAATTCAAACCCAGTTCCAAAAAAGACAAAATGTAAATAAAAACAGAATCTCATAAACTCTAAATAAATAAATACATACATGTATATATGCAAACCAATAAATTCTGCTTTTATTTACATTTTTAACCTCCTAGGACCTGTGTCCACATACGTGGACATCACATTTTGGGTTATTTAGACCAAAATACTCAATTCTGCTCTACAAGGGCCTGATATCCACTTACGAGGACATTATACTGCTACTGTTCTATCAAAGTTTTAAACTAATATCCTCATATGTGGCTCTGATTTTTCATAAAAACAAAAATAAGGTAAAAAACATCTGGTAATTCTTTGTTTTTACATTCATCGGGCCCCAATCGCCCCAAATATCAAAGAGAAATTAAAAATGCTGCCGTGGAAGAGTTCGGGTCTTAGGAGGTTAAACAGCATCCCAACTTCTCTGGAATCGGGTTGTGTAAATATCCTGACGACAGGGTAAGATGTGCAGAGTATGATGTCGTACGTGATACGTCTTCGCCTCCAACGGTGAGAAGATCCATTCCAGCTTTGCAGTTTTCCCTGGAGGAATTTCTCCTTGTGGATTGAGGCAGCGCAGCACTGGATGGTCAAAGTTGTCAGCTTGAAGCTGTGACAACACAGCTGTGTCCACTTCATAGCACACTGGCACTGCCCCACCATTGTGTAATTCATACACCTGCGTGGTAAACAAACAATCACAAATCTTTTCGTTCCAAGCGTTGGGCTGTAAACATCCTCTCGCTGCACACACTTGCAGAGACACACCTGCTTTGGAGGACTGCAGTCTCCAATAGTTACGGAGGTGAAGAAGTGTTGGTGGGAGTCAAAGTGGAGATGTGGCTGATCCCTCTCTACCGTCGCCCCCTGAAAGTTCAGCTGCACACAGAATACATGAAATGGACACAAAGACAATGAAAACAATCGAATGCAGCGAATGTGCTGATGTTAAAAGAAAGTACATCATCCCTTAAAATGTGAACTGTCACATGAATAAGTTAAAAATGTTTCTTACAGAATGCCGAGTGCTTGCTCGTAGGGGGTTGTTTGATTGTTGGGTTTTCTCCGTATAACTGTGGGGTCTTTATTTTTCAAAATAAAGTGCCATGAAGCGACTGCTGTTGCAATTTGGTGCTATATAAATAAAACTGGATTCTTTGACTTCATAAATATCTGTTTGTCATGCCCCTCATTCATTAATCTGACATAGCATCACAAAAAAAGGTCAAAAATGTAAAAGGAGCACAAAGCTAGCTTACCTTTGACACTACCAAAACTGTCAGGTGACTTATTTTTACTGCACTGTCAGACCTGCGTAAATATAAAGTTTTTAAAAGCCTCACCAAGATTTCTCTGCCATATGAGAGCTTGAACACAACAGGAAAGTGATCCGTCCCAACAAAGACGTGACTGTGAACGACAACGTTTTGAATGTTTTGGTATCAGTTTATTAGTTCATTGGTTAATAAATTAATTTGCTTCAGATTTTAGTCAGTGTGTAATGATTATGGGACATGTGCAGTCATGATCTCTGACCTGTAGCTGAAGTGTACTGCCCTCTTCTGGCCCGGGAGCAAAGTTCCAGCGCGAGGTGAAACACTGAACAATTGGTTGTCCTGAACCTGTGAAAAACATGAAACATTACTTTTGTTTTTATCTCTGTCTTATCATAATATTGATATTTTTTCTTGCAAAATGGAATAAACAAAAGATACAAAAAAGTAAGACCTTCATTTGGGACAGCTCTGTGTTACTGAACTCTCCCATCACTGCCCAGTACTCCAACTCTATCTGTTGATCCTCTGGAAACAAGAAGGCCCTAATATCAAAGAAGAAGACAACTATCAGCAGATGGTAGAATTTACCTTCAAACCATCACATACGCTCTACTTTCAACAACAAAAATGAAAAATGACAGGGTGCATAGAGCAGACTGGTCTGTAATAATAGTATACTTTATGGCATGATATTTACATACCAGTGTACAGGAATACACCCAGGGTTGTGAAGCATCAACATAAGGTCTGAAGGATCTGAATCAACAGGAGCCGAACCAAAGTTGAAATCCAGCATGGTTTTGGTGAAGATGGAAGGACTTGTGTGCAGTCTAGAGACAGATGGAGACAACAGGGTGGTGCGCACCACACCCAGACACTGCAGGTTTAAAATGACTGTTTGTCGTTCAGGAAATACAAACTGTTCTACAACAAATACAAAATAATTCAAGTACAAAAAATTACCATAAATACCAAAAAACTTTAATTATTCCAGGGTTACGTTTCTGTTTTGTTTAGTTTTTTTGCTTTTTTCAGATGCTGACCTGTGCCTGGTGGGAGTCTGAAAGGTCAGTTCTTCAGAGGACGGGTTGGACAGCAGCTGGTCGTTGAGACAGTCCAGTGAGAAGAGTTTCCATATGTGTGTCTTGCTGAGTCTACCCACACAGCCACAGCTCCACGCATCCATCGCCTGCAGGGTGGGAAACACACCCCTAGCTCGCACTTCACAAAGCGCTTGGGGAGATGACATCACACATCCTGGAGAGAGAGAGAGACAGGGAGAGCAGGATAAAACAGGCAGTGTTGCTTAATAATGACTTGGAGTTAAATTGCAGTAAACATTTAAGCGTATGGAGTGTGTATGTGTTCTACCACTGGCATTCAGAGTTGTATATGTGATGGTCCAGAGGTACTCGGCTTGCCTGTTCGGTCTGATTGTGGATCGGACCACCATGGTGGAGTGAGAGGCAACAGTTCCCCTCTCCAAGTCCAGCTGTAGGGCTAAAAGGACACAGATTCAGTCTCACTAGTAGAATCAAAAAGTACAGAGTGCAGATGAACGTATACGTGTATCACAAAACAAGATACCACTTGGCTGAGCTGCAGAGTCAGAGTGATGTTCATCATCCAGAAGTATCTGCTGCACAGAGAGGCCGAAGGAGACTGGACAGGGGCTCTTGTTTACTACAGGAATCTCAACAGTTCGACAGCTTCCAACCAAAGTCTCTCCCACATCAAGGATGGATTTCTCTGCCTGGGAAGGAAGGCACCTCTAAAGATCTGCTGCTGTTCCAAAGCTACAGGAAATGATTGCTTGAATTTTCTTGCAATATTTGTCTACGGTTATGACTGACTCACAAAAAACAAAAACAAGCATGTGTACATATTGAAATCACTCAAACACATGAATAGTTCCACCTCTATCCAGCCCCTGGATCCCACTCCCTCCACTACAAGGGTGAGGTGTGACTTGATGGATCCATGTGACTGGACAGGCCAGTAGGTTAGAGTAGGTTCTAGTGTGTATGCGTTCTCTGCCAGCGGACTGAAGGTCCACGTCTGCATCTGTAGTAAAAATAAACAAATTAAACAGCTTTTTTTCCACAGTTCCACAGTTACTGTCTACATAAATGTGCAGTGTGCACTCCTCTCTCAGTCTCTCACACAGCACTCATTGGGATGCAGTTCACCAGCATCTGGTTTGACAGAGATAAGCTCCTGGTCTGGCTCTGGAATGCTCCACTGGAATCTATCATGAAAGGAAATCAGAGAAAGCCAGCTGTAGACAAGATGAATGATCCTGAGGTAAGTCCAGACTACAAAAAATACACTGAAAAATGTCGGAAAACACGACCAGAATAAGAGCGCAGAAACAAATCAGGCAGCCAACCTCACTGGCAACAGGCTTCGGTTCCTGATGTGATGGGTGCGCTGGGCCTGCGAGCCCACTGCTGTTGGCTGGAAATATAAAGTGCTGCCTCCTTCCAGAGACACACACAGCTTTTCCACCACACTGACAACTGTCAGTTCCTGAAGAAGAAAGAGACATTAACAGACAGTAAAATAAAAATAACGTAAAAACGTGAGTGACTGTTGACTGACGCTCTCGTGCAGGGCCGCACCTTTGTGAGTTTAGATGCATTGAGCTGCAGGTGTAATTTAAACCCCTGGTCAGAACTATCCTCTGCTGGCACTGCTCTGAGGGACAGGATCTGGTGATCTCCTGGCTGGATCAAACCACAGCTTGGAACTACAAACGCCGATTCTGCCAGGGCAGGGTTTGAGCTGCGCTCCAAACAGAAAGTGAGCGGCCAGTCTCCAACATTGTGAAGCAGGACTGTCCGATAGGAAATGACACTGAGGGCTGGAAACACCTAGTAGAACAAAATCATTCAGCAAGCTCCAGATGTTGTTTCTAAGAAGGAATATTTGATTTATTATCTTAAAGATTTTCCTCATGAGTTGGGATTTGAAGAAAGTGCATCTTTTTTGTTCTTACCACGTGAGGGGGATTTACGGAGCAGCGTGGAGTGAAGTGTTCTTTGCCTGGCTGAAAGGAGTGGCCAATGACTCTGATGGTCACACACCAAGGCGGACACACACCTGTGTCTGGACTGTGCTGCAGAGTCCAAAGACGCATGATTGACAGCATAGGTTTGAAAGCATGTGACTGTTTAAGACCAGGTTATACTAAGTCAAAAAAGCACCGCTGCCTGTTGTAATGCACAGTTTACTGCAGTGTATAAAATAATAATACCTTATCGTATGCAAAGCACTCAAGTTGTGCTCCGTGCAGAGTATTGAGCTGCTTGGGCGCGTACGTCACTCTGAACAAGGTGGACTTAAGTGGAGCCAAGTCACAAGATGATGGAGCGATGGAGAATGGAGACTCTTGGGCGGCAGTCCAAACGAGACTTGAAGGGAAATACATGAAATATAAGCATCAGCGGTCAGAAATTAAAGGTAGATTTCAGACAGAAAAACAAAAACATCAAAAGAAGCCACGCTGCAGGACACGAAGACGTACCTGAGTTTCCTCCTGGTGTGGTTTGTGATAGAGACCGACTGCGTAAAAGCAGATGAAGGAGATGAAGAGGATGTATGCTTGTGATTAAACAGCAGTTCAGTCGGGGCCACAGATACACGTAGCAATGGCAATGAAGATTTCAAACAGAGAGGATCCGTGTGCCCCAAGCAGGCCCGGTAAAAGTCTTCCACGGCGGTGGCTGACATGAACTGCTGTAAATGACACAGACAACGAGTCAGAGAGGCAAGTCTAAGCCTTCGCTGAAATTTAAATACAGAAATGTGAAAATGGAAGCATACCCCCTCCACAGGGGAGTGCAGCCCTTTCTGGTCAGACTCTATTTTATGACCTCCCCGCAGGGCTGCCGGGGCATGTGGTGAATTCTGTCTGCAGTCCTGCTGAAGCGTGTGCAGAACCAAGTGTTCAGGTTTTAGTATGGCAGGTTTCTGGTGCCCTGAGTGGCAGGTACCAATCAGGTCAAGAAACACCGGCTCCTAAAAGAGACATTATGTAAGCACATAGGTAGAAATGCTTGTCTCCGTGCCGTGTTTAACATGTCCTACCCCGTCCAGTACGAGACATGCCACTCTCCTGTAGTGTGCATTAGGCTGTGTGGGCCTGTAGGCTGCCTTCACTCTGGTGTGACTATGTGGGAGAACAGCGCCACTTGCTGGTAGGATACTAAACACACTGTTCCCACTACAGTCAATATCCCACTGGTAGAAAGCCTCAGCAGTGGAAGCATTAACGAGCTCCACCGTCCGTACAACTGATCCTCCTGCTTCAACACATTCAAAATCCACCACAGAGGAAGACAAGGCAACTTTGGGACCTGCAAAAGGAGATTATCTGGGTTATAAACTATCTTCCTTTTATTATTTGAAAATACAACTTTCTTGGGAGTGTACATGTGCTTTACTAAAGCTACAGAGAAACTGAGTTTTCCTTCATGTCTGGGCCTCTTACCAATACAATGCCCAGAGAGTTTGAGCAGACTTTCACTGAGCGTGCCTTTGCAGTTTAGAGACAAGTACTCCACTGAAACAGTATCCACCACAGCAGGGGAGTAAGTGACTGAAACCCGCCGTGATCCACCAGGAGCCACCCTACCACGGGTGGCATCACAGCTGAACTCTGATCCAAACGAGGGCACCCCACCAGGCAGCCGTGACAGAGAAAAAGACGCCGTTACCTGCAGGAAAGGATGCAAAGATGTGTGGGAGAAGGCTTCGAGCGTGAACTTTTGCACTTACGTGTCTATGTGCACCACCCACCGGAGACGGGTTAAAAATGTCAAAGTGTTTCTGCAAACTCTTGCCAACAGCAACAGGACCAAAGTCCACCAGTGGGCCACCATTATCTTCTCCCCCTTTGCTGCTGGGATTTTTCACCAGTAGATGTGGATATTTAGCTTAAAAAAGCAAGATAAAAAGTCGCAGGTAAAACAGATGCTTGAAAGACCGATGTGTCAGCTTTTGACTATTTGAAGTAGATCTAAAAATACCTAGAGTGGAATTTTACAGGGAAAACAGTATTTAGGCTAACTTTCTATTCCTCCTTTTGTATTTTACGTTCATCGTGTGATGTTGCAAACGTTATCTTTATGGGAGTGGGCCAAGCCCATCATTTTATATTTTGGTCATGACGTACAAGTAAACGAGACAGTGAGGAGGCTGACAGTTATGACAGTTTCTCACGCTAACCCTTACCCACTGACACTGTGGTCAGATCTTTGGTTTGCTAGTTACAGTACCTAGTCCCTGTAGGAGGACAGTGCAGCTGCTCTCGAGCTTGCCCTCCTCTCCAAACCTGCAGAGAGCCTGCTGCTGGTACACCAGTGCCTCCTGTGGCCGGAAGACCACTGTGGTGTGACACTCCTGACCGGGTTTCAACAGGCCCTGCTCTGGACGGAGCTGGAATGGTGCAGGACACTCCCACTGGAAGTACGTATGGAGTTTACTACAGGATTAAATAAAAAAGAGGCGATTAAAGTAAAATAAAAGCAAGCGTTCTATTTTCTATTTCCTCCCAACATAGAAAACACACATACAGGTTAAATGAAATACACACAGAGACATAACCGTGTACCTGGCATTTTTTAATGGGAAATCAGTGTGTGTGGAGTGTTCAACAGCACAGAGCGGGAGCATCACAGACTCAGGAACCTCCAGGGTGTGAGAGGGAACGACGGCACGGAGGCATACATGAAAGCTGCCTTCTTTCCCTTGAAATTCAATGCTGTCCTCATACTCACACTGTCTCAGACACACGCAGCAGTACACAAGCAGAAGACTTCAAAGCACAGAGTGAGCTGCTGTATTTAAATAGTTTATCATCTACTCAGGATTTTATTGAAACAGTTAAATTACTTTTATATTTACCTGCTCTCTATACATCAGTTTGTATCATGTAAGGTTACTGACTACAGAGATACTGCTGCATAAGCATGAAAGCACTAGTACATTTCATATTTCAAAATCAGTGAAGATCAAGTAGTATTCTGTCTGATTTTGACATGTGTTACCCTTTGAAGAGGTTTAAAGGTGACTTGTATGGAGAAGGAAGTCCCGGGGCTGATGACAGCTATGTGAGGAGCCAAGGTGGAGAAAATCTTGGACACAGGAGGCCTGTGAAGGGAAGCGAGGGACGTGTTATCTGCAGGGATAAAACAAAGCTTAGCTTTGCACAGAGCAGATTAAACACCTTATGTGTAGCTTCTTTAGTTTGTTGTGGACGTTCTTTAACACTAATGTCTTGGTAAATTCTCTGCCCAGGTCCCAGTCCTCCCAGGCCAGCTCTGGTCTCGTTTCCACTCCAAAGAAGCAGTTTCTTTGGCTTGGTGCTCGTCGCTGACACTTCCCAACCCTCTGCCTGTGGGGAATCCCTGGATCCTGGCAGGTTTGGTGTTACAGGAGATGTGAGTTTTGGAAAAACACAAAAAACAAAACATTTATTCCAAATTCAAAACAATCTTTAACATTTATAGTGGACCTGAAACAGTCATACAGCAATGTCTCTTTGAGAAAAGGCAACTATATCTTCAAAATGATACATTTTTGTACAAACTTTACATTGACCAATAGGAATGGATGAAGTCATTCAGTGAACATTTTTTGCACACAGTATATTTCAATTAAAGATTTGGCTTGATAAGAACAAATTATGATTAATGATGTTAGTTGTAAATGGATTAAATACAAATATAAAGATCCAGATAGATGGTGTTGATACAGAAAAAGACATTATAGATAGTTAGAAAGGACACGTTAAATATATTCTTCCTTCAGTGTCAACAAGCAGCACTAAACAAAGCAGAGCAGGATTTCACATCACTCCATGTTCACCTTATTTAAGCTATTGTTCAAAGGTCTGGGACAATAACAACTTTTGCAACAAACATAAATTTAACCAAAAAGAAGTATAAAGATATGATCTTCATCAGATAGGAGAGGAAGATGTTGAATTTTAGTCAGTGTTTCTGTTTTTAGCTGCTACTTGCTTTGCTGCGTGGAGCACAATTATGGAGTTGTGAAAACAAGATAATACGGGAATAATTTGTATTTTATGTAGCGTACGTATTATGTGTAGTTAGAAATGTGTTCACTGCTGTTATTGCGGTTTAAATCAACAGGGAAGCTGGATAAATAAACACTGATAACTTTGTGACATTGTAGAGTTTTTACTGGATTATTTTCTGTATACTGTTTACATTATTGACATAAAGTAAACTAAACTAAACAAACACAGTTTCGTAAATGTGAGCACAGCACAGGGTTATTCTCACAGATCTCAAACAGGAAAAAAACAATGATGCCAAACTTTACTTTGATATCGTTGCCAGTGACGGAGGCCTCCCGTGGAGCGGCAGACACCAGCGGGTCAGGACCCCGAGTCTCCGCTAACATGGCTGTAAAGGAAGAAGACGCTTAGTCCTCGACACAGAAGGAAACACGGGGAATGGTAACGTAGCTCTTTCCCGTTTAAGACACATTTTACGGTCAGTAACACGAACTGGTTGGTGGCTAAAAAACAACCTCACCTTACCGACACGCGGAGCAAACTCTTCAACTACTTTTTATTTGCCTCAAAATTGAAGACGAAGAAGAAAGAACACACCGGGAACACCGGGAACAGACATGGGTCAGCGTTGTTGCGTTGTCGTTTCCATAGCAACAAGCCTCCAGAAGAAATTACGGCGACTGATAAGGGTCATTTGCAAACTGCTACGTGAGGACGTAACCAGAGTGGTGACGCTGTGACGTAGTTTTACGGTATGTAAATACGCGGATGCAGAGATATGTTAGGTTATAGCAGGTAATCATCCTTTAAATGGTTCAGCCACACTGTGTCTACTTTATTAAATTATAGAACTTTAATTATAATTCATAATCCAAAGTTTCTCATTTTTTTTCAACAAACTTGAAAACACATGAATTTAAGGTAATTTCGAAAATTTTATTAACAAGCAAACAAAAACTCTGACACTGCATTGCAAAAAAAAGAAATATATTAAATTCTATAACTGTTAAATTATATATTTTTTACAGAGTACAAGGGGGATGAGAAGGCAAACTTGAAAAGCAAGGCATGCAGATATTTCACTGAGTCCATGGCTTTAACTAAATACAAGCATTTCCAAGAAACTAAAACAAAGGGAAAGCATTCAATATCATAAAACAAACTAAATTCCTAAAAGGAAATACAGTAGCAACACAACAGTGTGCCTGTTATGTGTTTATAATGCCCTGAAACATCAGCTGAGTTCACGTAAATCATGTATTGTAACGGACCAGGAAACCTGGATAATATTACCATCCACACTGACACCATTAGTTTTATTTTATGTCTGTCTCATTGTCTACTACCTTCTATGAAAGTGCCATTATCACTCATTCATGTAGTTTAATTGCATGCGCGTACAAAGATAAATGTGTTTATTGCAGGTGGCAGGACAGGGAAGTGGGCTTTAAGTCATAAAGATAAATTCAAAAAGTCTGAATTATTTGTTGATTTTAAAGTCATAACTCATGGATGGATAGCTGGCTATTAAAGCATTAAATGTTCAGGTACATAACAATTGAACAGTTCTGATTTCATGTAATATTAATAACAGACTGAGATGTTTGGAGTTGGTTTAGCACTATGATCCAGGCTGTTAAAAAACAAACTAACCAAGCAAAACTTTTAACAAAACGTTGTTTTCATTCCACCGTCTTCGTGCACAGGATTGCAATGGCATTACTATTTTAATAATAATGAGCATAAGAAGACATATAATAAAAACATGGACGAGTTTATGATGGGAAAGCCCCAGTTTTTGTTCCTGGGCCTCCCTCCTCAGTCTCCTCCTCTGAGTAAGAGTTGTAGTTTGCCATTTCTCCTCCTGAATGCCTCGTGAACCCAACAGAGCCAAAGGAACTTTCTCTCAGCTCTTTTATCTGCTCTTTCTCATCCTCGTGTTCCCCTGCTATCTCCTCCTCATCCTCTAGGCTCAAGGTGCGAGAGCCACCGTGACGTTTGATACTCTTCAAATCCATCCCGCTTCTTTCTCTGTCCGCGAGGCTGCTTGGAGTTACTTGTTCCCTAGTTTTGCGACTTCTCTTCCACTTCATCCGCCTGTTCTGGAACCAGATCTTAACCTGGAAATGGCAGGAATCATCACAGTTTGGACTATTTAGTAATGTAGCTGGCTGAACTGAGAATAAATGAAGTTGGTATATGAAATGCTGACAAGAATGTAGTAAAAATCAAACACCAGGGAGCTGTTAATGTTACACACAAAAAATAGCCATTGTTGGCTTATATGGTCATTCACTAACTTTGTCAGCGTCTAACCTGAGTCTCTGTTAGCATGAGCGAGGTGGCCACTTCAAACCGTTTAGGCCTGGATAGGTACTTGTTGAGCTTGAACTGGTTTTCCAGTTCCAGCAGCTGCTGACTGGTGAAAGCTGTTCTGGGCCTCCGACACTTCCCCAACAAACCTGTCTGAGATGGTGCTGAGGAGAAACCAGACAAATTATTTATGACATATCAATGATATTAATTTGTCTCTGCAAGTGGAAATATTTC
This sequence comes from Maylandia zebra, assembly GCF_041146795.1. Classification (NCBI taxonomy): domain Eukaryota; kingdom Metazoa; phylum Chordata; class Actinopteri; order Cichliformes; family Cichlidae; genus Maylandia; species Maylandia zebra. The sequence continues at coordinate 35,442,113 of NC_135182.1, forward strand.
ACTTGTTATGACTGGTAGGCCTGTAAGGAAGCAAATCATATGGCGGCCTACACAAAGGTAATCTATAAATGGGATTAAGGAGGAAAGGAAATATTACAAAATCCCAAATCCTGGTTTCTCATTGCTGCCACGGCCGACCTGTGTCACAGTGTTTCTGTCAGTTAACAGTTATTGCTTTGATGGAGGGTCATGATAACAGGATTGCTGCAGAGGAGTAATAAACCATCACAGGGGTCCATTACCTTAATGAAAACACTATAAGTGTGATCAGTTGACTGAGGTCTGTATCAGGTGTTACCTTTACCATAAACAGTGCATGTTATTTGTATGACATAAATCGTCCTCAAACTACAGCTTCTCAATGTCAAAGCACTTTCAATACGAACACACAGGTAATAGTGATCTTTACAATAAACGATCTCAGAGAAAAACACATGCAGCTGTGCACCAAACAATCAATAACTAAAGAAAAAATATAGAATCAATTTATGAAGTGCTTTATTGTTCTACATAAATTAACACACTGGCCAAATACGTGATCAACAAAGAAACACTGCAACTATTAAATTATTATTTAAATGTTAATACCAAGCAGAAGAATGTTATAACAAGTTTTATTAAATATTCAAAAACTTTGATCCAAAAATTAAGATGTTGAAAAATTCTTACCATGTACGAAAATAACAATGATAAAGTTTATAGGCGAGAAAAATGCAAATCTGTGGAAACAAACACGCAAACTCACCGTTATACTCTCTGAGTCTGGGCATCATTATCCCGGCTCTGATCCAAGGCTCCAGTGGGAGCGTCCCGGTGACCCCCTTCAGCTGCTCCGGATACGGATGGACCAGCTGCGTGAAGCCGGGGTACATGAAGGCGGTGTGCTGGCCTCCGAGGGCCGCCACGGGATACACAGAGCTCGGGTGCATTCCGATGAGACCCACCTGATGCAGGGCAGGGAATGCCGACTGGGACAGGTTGAAGAGATGAGACTTGGAGAGGACTTCAGACTGCGCCGGAGACGAGTTTGAGGAGTTTGGATGAGGGGAGGAGGGCGTCTCTGAGCCGCCGGTCGACAGCGGGCTGTCTCCGGGGCTCCTGCTGTGATACAGCCCGGGGGACGCACTGTCCGTGTCCGTCCTCTGGTCCACGTCGTGCGCCAGCAGCGCATCAATTCGAAAGTTTTTGGATTTCTCCATGTTGGCTGTCATTCTGACTCGAGATGTGTCCTCTGAACAGTTGATGTTATTTCGTGTGAAGCGTTTTTGTTGTTTTTAAAACCCGAACCTAAACTTCAATAATGAAATAAACTCTTCTGATGAACTTTCGATGTTTCCCTAAGGTCTTGATACACGGGTTAAGCTTGTCATTCCCACTCACGGAAGAAATGCCTTTTTTCTGACCCACTGCACGAACTCTGCGTGTAAAAAACACTTCACCGCTCCGACAGTGAGCGCAAAAATTACTCGAACCCAAGCGCACGACAAAGTCTGCTTTGTTGTGATTGGCCAGAGCTCTGCAGAAGCACAGGGGCAGGAACTCACAAACTCTTAATTGATCTCGTCCTTCTTATGCATACAACTAGGTCACAGAAATGGCTTCCTGTAAGCCCCTGTTAGAACCATTTACGCGTCAATAAATCTCAAAGCAGAAAAGATTAACCTGTGTAGGAGAACTTTGTAAAAAGGAAAGAAAGATTAATAATGTGAACAACTTCTTCCTTAAATGTCTGCGTCCTCTATCTTTAACCCTGTTTCAGGTGAAGTCGAGGTGTAGTTTTCTCACACAACCTCTTACACACTCATTATATTACACATCCAACATGTGTGAGGTGCAAACACTCTTGACGACTATATTGCCTTAATTGCTGTAATCTTACTTAGAGTTATGACAAAAATTAATCATTTTACAGCTAACTCTTGATTAAACTTTATAGCCTGCTAAGGTTGACAGAAACCCAACTGTTCTTATCAGCAGCCGCTTCCATGATTATCGTCATCACCACACTACAGAGCACATAAAAGGGCAGTAAACTGAGAGAAAGCAAACTTTTCTTTGTTTTCCCCTCCTGTAGATTAGAACCACACCGGCAAAGTAGACACAGGTGACAAAAAACACGTAGTAGTTGGCATTTATTCTTCAATTATACACACGGTGCATGCAACCAAGATTTGGAAAGGGAAGACAGTTTTCTTCTTCGTCTATTGCATGCAGTAGTATATTTTATATATTAATGTGCACAAAAGAGGACGGCATGTAAGTAGTTATAGTTTTCCAGGAGATCTTCCCTTCAACCTAAACTGATTCCTACGTGTCGCAGACAAACAGACAGACAATATCTTAATTAGAGGCTGAAACTGAGCAATTAAGCGTCGCTTAAAGGGTTCAGCCTTCATCTATATAGACTATTTTCCACAGTCACCAGGTGTGATTTCCTGCTGGACTTTACAGGATTGATAAGAGACAGTCATTGACCTGGGAAAACAAACTGTTCTCATGTCCAAGACAAATACACCAACACCTGCTGAACTGAGCACACAGCATTTAAGAGAAACAGCCTACGTGTTTAAAGTAAAAGTTGCATGTGTGTGCTGGAACGTTACATATGCATATATATATTTGAGTAAATCATCAGCCGCCTCCTTTGACTGGAAGAGCTGTGCGTATAGTAGGAGTTAATGTTGTGTAATTATTATAACTTACATCACTGATCAAATATTAAAGCATGGGCACAGCAAGGTGTCTTATCCATGGCTAATGCACCCATCAGCGTGCTGCACAAAACTGTGCATGAACAGGAAGAGTCCACAAAGCAGCGTACATGTTCATCATATATTCTATAACATTTATTATGTATCCTGTTTTAACAAGAGCAAGCAATTTGATTGCAAATTCTTGGGTATTTGTTATAAAGTAAATGCTTTATGTTATAGCATGGGCGACTCGTTCTCGGTGTCTTTGATGGTCAGATACATCACTGTGATGTTGGACAGATCCAAGGCTGTAAAAACCGACTGTAAAATAATTACCACCCTGTGATCTCTTCTCCGGGCATTAGATAAGGCAGAGCGAGGATATAGCTCACCATTAAATACAGTCTGTCTAACATTTCTTGATGGCCAAGCATAAATATCATAACCTTTGAGATAAGGTTCTGTAGGCTGATGACATTGATATTTAAAATTTAACACCAAATAGAAACAGCGTGTTTGGTAATATATTAGAATTGTGATTTATGGTCATTAGACTGCCATTTTAATCATCCTTAAAAAAGTCTTTGTTTTCATATAACATCTGTGCATAGATGGTTTCTGTTCATTGCACAGCAGAGATGGCCTGTTATAAGATATCGTTCTACATCTGTTTTTGTTAAACGGAGACATTATTCATCAACCACATTCACTCATCTTCAGCTATAACAGCGGAAATCAGGAGTGAGGGTTTTAAGTGGGCTGCAAACTTTTTGTCGTTGTTCAGTTTTCAGATACGTGTTGTTAGAAGACATGACTGAAATTTAAGAGTTAACACAGGACGTCGGTTCAGGGGGGAGAAGAGTTTTTAAGGTGAAAGGCTGTGATGTAGGCTTTTGGGTTGTCTTCATTACATTTAAGGAGGAATGTGTTCTCTCCTGGCAAAAAAGTTGTCCTTCTTGGTCCAATTTAACACAAAAGAAACTGAAGGAAAGAAGCAGAGCAGATGTTTATTCTTTCAGAAGGATGGCTGCTCTTCCATTCATGTTAAAATCCTTGATTTAAATTAAATGATTTACAATTTAATGCATTTTATTTAACCTCCCTTTCTTGTTGTCTTTCTATCATGCACACACACACACTGGTCTGACAAGAGCAACAATGCAGATCACAGAGTTATAATGGATAAGAGCAAGCCACAGAATAGAAAAACAAGCCAGCCCATCGCTCCCCTCTACCCTCAGCTGTAAAAGAAGCGTTTATGTCGCCTCTTTTCATACACAAATGTAAAGAAGGTGGGCGATTCTGTCAGACCTCTATAGTTAAATGGCAAAAAGGTTACCCCATTCTTGAAGTGCAGAGGCAGAGCCGATTTTATTTCACTTATTTTATGCCAAGAACCTGTTTGTTAAACGGGGTCTAGTGCAGCAGTGAACCTCTAATAGAATTTGTGCAATTTAAAAAAATAATAATTTCCACCCACATTTGGCTACAATGTGGGTGGAAATTATGCACATCATCTCGTGACTCTCATGACTTTGCAAAGGACAGACTCTGTGCAGGCTTCTGTGGGTATTTTCCAATAGTTGACACTAATGATTGCTGCAAGGTAGCGCCTGAGAGTTCAGCAGCATGTTCCCATCATCAACACCACGCAACCAAGGAAAGATACGGGCGTCAGACAGGGATTAACACGCCACGCATTTTAGTAAAGTAAGACATGACAGTGTATCCCAGGAGACTTTGGGTTGAGAAGAAAATTCCCCCAAATTCCCAACAGATAGAATATAATAAAGCCTGTTGTTCCCCAGCTGTCTGCGCCCTATTGTGGAATCTAGTCCAAAATCTGCTTTTGGATTCTATTGTATCTTTTGTCGTACCCTCGTTTTGCTCCGATTGGCCTAATGGACCGCAGGGGAATGGAACACTTCCTAGTTGAGCAGCGGTGGGTGTTCGGGGTTGCAAGGTTCAACATTGTTCAAAATGAGTTGATTAATGACAGCCTTCAAAACTCAGACCGGGAGATAATGAGGAGGACAAGAGGGAGGGATGGAGGAGGAGGAGAGGGAAAGGAGGCGAGGCGGAGAGCTGAGATTGGATGATTATTACTTAGCACAGTTAAGGGTGAGATGACAGTACAATGACAATGAGGCTTCAGGGTAGAAGTGGAGGAAGAGAGGAGGCACATAGCTAATTACTCCTAAACAGAGGTCTGTGAATGATAGGAGGAGACAGACACACGTAGAGCTGGTTAGCACACAAAGACAGGGGCAGTGACTGGGCCGCAAAGGAGTGGCTGGAGAGAGTAGTTAAACATCTGTTGCTCTGTGGGACACCCAGTCTGCTCCTCAGAGCGAGGATCTCAAAGCGCTCATCGCACACATGTTCCTCAGCACGACAATGTTCCTCAGCACGACAACCACTCTTATACAAAACTGCTATTTTTGCACCAGTGCTGTCAATATTTGTTCACATAAAGCATTAAGGGAACACCAGAATCATTATAAATCATGCTTTAGGGAACATGAACTTCCAGTTCCTGAGATATTTTAGCCATAAACATAGTGACAGATCAACACAGACATAAAAGTAAACTTTTATCGAATCAAAATAGCAATCTCCTCTTTTATATGTTTGCTTGAATATGACATGAACAGACATCTGCTCTTCTTGTCCGCTCTTACCTGCATTTTTCTATAACTAATAATCGTTCTTTCCACAGCTGAGACAGTTCAATTAGCCTTGTGATCCACAGACACTCCCACCAATCCATGTTTGTGGCATTTAATCAGTGGCATGCGTGTGTGTGTGTGTTAGGGTGAGTGGTAGGTTAAGAAGGAAACACATAATTCTTTGTAGTAACCTTGTGTGACACTGTCACATCAGTTTTATTTTGTTCCCCTTCTCCTCTGGTTGCTTTAGTACCTGACACGCTGAGATGAAACATGCCTTTATTGTTGAGTGAGGCAGATTAAATAAAAAAGGCCAGAGGGAGAAGCTTGTAACTCTGGGAATGAGTTTAGGTTGCAGATTTAGAATATTGCATCGCTGGCTGCTGTGGGGGTGTTGCATTCTTATCAAAGCGCATCCTGAAGTGACCTACATGATGATATATGGGCTGAAAACAATCTGAATAAATGAAGAAACGCTGGAATCTCAGCCTGTTTCATACTGAAGACACGGAGCAGCCTTCATGTTTTTCTATCGCTTTTATTTTGCAAATATTCTGCACACATCCTCCTCTTAATTTAAACCATGGGCTTTAAATGTCTAAATATAAACTCCATAGGGAAATATGAATTTCAGTGTAAAATGATTATTTCATTTATTAATGAGGGAAAAAACAGTTGTCCAAACCTACCTGACCCTGCGTGGAAAAAGTAACTGTCCCATAGACCTAAAAACTGTTACTACTACTCTTAACTAATTTAAGATCCTGCCAATCTGATTTAAGCCACTCCACAGCAATCGCAGACCATCACTCTACCGAGTATTTTCAATCATGCAGTTCTTTAGATGTTGTTTTGGGCTCTTCTGGATGAGTCACTGATGCACTTTTGGAGTAATTGGGATTGTCTGGCCACGCAGGGAAGTGTCACCATCGTTTAAAGTTTCCTCCATGTGTGGATAACGGCTCTCACCGTGGTTCACTGCAGTCCACTTCCAGACTCTTCCAGACACTAAACCAAGGCACAATGTACATTTCAATTCCTTTAATTTTAAATATGTTTATATTGTCTATCCTGTAAAATAGTCAGATATCTATTCATATTAATGTACAGAATTCACCTGCTTGCTGCTACTACTGCACATTCACCCAGTGTATATACTATATATATATATATATATATATATATATATATATATATATATATATATATATATATATATATATAATGTTCTTCCTCTACACCCCCCCCCCAATTTTTGCACATGTCGAGGAGCGTGTCAGGCTACATTTCACTGTGTGTTATACTTGTATAACTATGCATGTGACAAATGATAAAGAACCTTGAACCTTGACCTTGAAGTCCCAAAACCTTAGAAAAGGATTCTTAGCCTTTCCAGACTGATACATGTCAGCAACATGCCTCCAAATTAATTTCTGTCACTACATGCCAGATACATGAGTGCTCTGGGTTTAAACAGCATTAAACAGTATTTTTATAAGCAACTCTTCATCATTGTCTTCTTTGCTCATGATTATTCCATGATGCTCTCGGCATATTTTTCCAAACTCATTCAGTAACAGCTCCACATACATAATGCCAAACGTCTGGCTCTAAAGACACTCGGGAGTATTTAGGAAAATAATGAGATCTGTGTCCCCATCACTTTATTTTATTGATGTTATTTTAGTTTTATCGTGTACTTTAGCTAAACACTCAGTTTATAGCAATGAGACAATGAACAATGATGTGACTGAATCTGCTCAAAAAACATTAATTTAATATACAACCTCTTTACTGAAAGGTGCGATTAAAAATGGCAGCCAGTTCTGGTTTAATAGCAGATGACGCCTGGTTGTCGTGCAGGAATCTCCAGCCTGGGACGGGTTAAAGGATGAAGTTGTGTTTCAGAAGGTTTCCAAGCGTTAAAAAGAGAAAAACCTTTGGTTTAACTGGTCATTTAGGACTGACGGGCTTAGAGGAGGGGCTGCCACTGCTTGATGCATGTCGTGCCACGCTGAGGAAGAGGTCTCATTTTCCTCACTGATCCTTTTGCTTATGTGTTATGTCTTCTGTCATTATTGTTCCCCCCAACCTTCTGCTCCTCACTTTGTCTTCTTTTTCCACACTTTTTGCCAATTTTTGTTCATCTAACGGCAGTCTGAACAAATGCGTTAGTTACAGTAATATGCAATTTAAAAAGCAAGCGTTAAAATCATCAGTACCATTGGGGGCCATAATGTCTTGATTAAGAGTCATTATCCTTCCAATTTTGCTCTAAACAGCTTCTAAGCACCAATCAGGAAACTCAGTTTTAACTGCCTTTTCACCCTCCACGAGACAGTTTATACTATGATTATACTGGTGCAGTGTGTGAATGTGTGCGTGAATGGGTGGATGACTGGATATGTAAAGCGCTTTGGGGTCCTTAGGGACTAGTAAGGCGCTATATAAATACAGGCCATTTACCATTTACCATGAAGAGCAAATATTTCATCGTAGTCCTTGAAGCAGCCTGGGGCCTTTTTGAAATTTAAGGAAAATGTCACAGGATCAACCTGATGTAGTAACCGGACGCAGTAAGCTGCTGGGAAGATGGATAGCTGCCAAAACTGTGCTCTACTGCACTAAAATGTATAAATTCACAGCCTTTGCATGTTACAAATAATTTATATTCACTGAGGCAGATACACTCACATACATGCCTGCTAGTTTCTGAGCTACCTGTCGTCCTGCCTAATGTCTGTAAATGAGCACCTAACGATGTGTGTGAAGCTATTTGCTTATCTATATCATTGTCGCAGCTGCTTGTGTTCACACGCAATCTATGTGAAGATCATTAAAAGACACAGATGCACACACAAACACGCCAACTTTTGCTTGCACAGGGAACAGGATGTGTTATCACTTGCATGAACTTGTAATGCAATGCAAGTAGGGTTGCCAACTCCCTGAAAAATAAATAAGGGACACCTCGTGGCCAGGGCCGGGCGACCCAGTTCACCCTTCCCAGTGTGGTGAATTTTGTAGTTTTTTTTTTTTGTGTGTGAAATTATTTTTTAACCATTTGACTTGAATTTGATTTAAGCAGATGCATATTCTTTGTGATATGACCATATAGGAAACAAATGATCATTTAGCCATTTATTTTTAGCTCAAAATGACAACATTAACACAGTAAAACAGGTCTCTTTCTTAAACAGAAGCCTGTCATGCTTAACTTTTGAGAATATAAGTAAATCTTTCTTTAAAAGAACTCTGTCCTGCTTAACTTAAAATTATATAAATTAATAGAAAACAATAGAAAAATATTTTTGTAACAGTGCACATATAGTGCATTTAGTACAACTGGCTTCAGTTGAGGTATTATTTCAGCTTTTCTAATGCTAATCAACTGCTCCTGTTTGTAAACCCACTTGTTCCCATGATTACGCATCATAACTCATCATCATTATTAAAATATGTATTACTTTTATGTATTAGTGATCTATTTGTTGCAATCATCCATCCTTGCAGTTGTTTATTACACAAAATAAATTTATATTATCACACTTCTGGCCACATAGCGCTGATATTCACTGCACATGTCCACACCGGTGTGTGAATGTGTGCGTGAATGGGTGGATGACTGGATATGTAAAGCGCTTTGGGGTCCTTAAGGACTAGTAAAGCGCTATATAAATACAGGCCAATACAGGCCATATTAACCTTAACCAGAGGGTTTAAAAAAAAACAACCAGTGTTTACATACCATATCTGCTTCTGCCGTGGCCTGGTGGACAAAAAATTGGTTAAGGGTTCCCCGAGCTTTCACGCCCCTCATGTTCTTCATGTGCCCACCATTAGAAGCATGCCTATGGAAAAAGTGCGCCGGCACACAGTGCAGTGCGCTTTATAGGTGTTACCATGCATTTTCCCAGCCAGGTGTTTTCCTTTTCCCATTCCTCCCAGTACTTTTGCAGCCTTTTTTTCTTTCTCTGAAGGGAACAAACATTGCTGCTCTAATGCTGGGCTTACACTGTGCAATTTTTGGCCCATTTTGAGACGATTTTTGAGTCGTGCGACCGATTTGGTGATCGGCCCGATTTTGGCCTTCATCGTGCATCGTTTAGTATACGTGGGGTAACGAGAAGCGGCTGTGGTGACACAGCCGCTCACACTGCTCACGCGCAAACACGTAAACGTCGGTGAAAAAGACGGAGCAGCACGGCTGTGCAGCGTGTGATCTGGACACAAGCGATGGAGGAACAACTTGTAGAACTTTGGAAAGCTCATCCGAGCCTTTTCGATGTGGCATCACAAAATTATCACGACCACAACAACCGTGAAAATAGTTGGATTTACACTGCTGCTCAATCACAGCTGCCTGATCAATGTTTTTCATTAGCAATTTAGCAAAGTTGATGGTGGTGGTGTGTCTGTGTGAGTGAAAGACAGAGAGAGCGAGCGACAGATTTTCTGTTATAACCTTCATTTTATGGAGGCACAGTGTGAGCACTCAGGTCGCATCAGAGCATCGGGCCGTATAGTGTGAGACCTGCATCGTGACCTACCAACTTCTAACCCCTGTGAGTCAATCGTGCAGTTTGAGCAGGAGCTGAATAACGTGACTGAAAAAATCGCACAGTGTCTGCCCAGCTTTAGGTGTACTGTCGTCCGAGACTTGCACCGCAGTGTCGGGGTTTGTTTCCCTGTTGGCCATGCTTCTTGTTGTGGTCATCTGTTGTCTTCCGGTATTTTCTCCGTAAGCGACCTTTCCTCGACCAATGAGATGAGCGGTAATCTGAATTGTCATACTCAAATTGTCATAAGTGTACTGTCAGCTCATTGGTCACAAAGCAGGAGAGGGGCTGGGAATTATGTTTTCAAACAAAGCGTTAATTCCATTAACATTTATAGACTACTTTTGATTCTCACTGTATTACGGGACAAAGTGCGTCCCTTATTAGCTCAATACGGGACGTGTGCTTTTGTTTCTAAATACGGGACGATTCCGTTTTTTAAGGGACGGTTGGCAACCCTAAATGCAAGCGACTCTGTGTGGCAGAAAGTGAGCTCAAGCCCTTTCTCATGCTAAGCTAATGGAGAAGTTATAAGGATATTAAGATTGGTTGGTCAGTCTAGCACTTACATTTTGAAACTATTATTAGCTGGATTGCAGCTGGATTTGTGGTACATTCACATTCACTGCATATCCATCTGGTCTGTAAGTCTGACATCATCAGTCATTTCAGGGTCCAAACGCCGCTTCAGGTCCCAAAGTCAAACGAACACTGTGGCATCATTGAGAGTCACAAACGGTCTAAATTCTTTCATCTGTAATAATGATCAGCATTGCTGCTTTACCAGGTAAACAATAAAGTTTAACATCCATGAAAACAGACTTTATGAAGTTTAACTGAGTTAGAAGTTAGCAGGAAGTTAGCTCGCTAGCTTGATATAGCATGATACCTAAACATGATATAGCATGTTCTGACTGAGAGATTTCTGAAAAATTCAAACGTACAGCTCTGCTATCACTTCCAACATAAATGAAGACAGAAAACTAAACAGCAGTGGCGTTTGTAGGGTTATTGAAGTTGGGCTAGCTGGTATATAATGATGTGCTACGTGATCGCTAGCGACACAGCTATGTTAGCATAGCATAAACAGTGAAGCTGGAGGATGAACGCTAACTTTTTTCCACTCGATAAAAGTTAATGAGAGGGTTCCCGATGGTTAGGCACAAATGCAATCGCATGGCAGGATGCTGTAAACTTCAGTCAGGAGAACAACTGAGATAATCCATCCACAATACGAGGTTAGTCATTCATATACTGCTGCATGGGCTGTAGCTACATCGTAAGGGTTTAAAAACTGAGCTTTAAAATGAACAGTGGTAATAAAAACCCAGACAGGCCGACAGTGATCACTGACTGTTTTTAGGGGCTTGTTCAGATTAAATAGAACAAGATACAAAACATGTTAAAAACACAACAGCCTTGTAGTTTGGAGCAGGAAGCAGGGTTTATCACATCATCATTTAACAACTGGATAGTGTCCGGAGAATTCTACCTTTGATTTTGGGCCACTAGCAGACTGTGAGAATCATTACTTTTCCAATGAAATGAAGTATCTCTACAATATAAATACATTATTTTATGTTAACTTCCCATGTATCACCATTGTTTAAGTCAATTATGACTGATAGGCTGTAGTTCCCAGAGGAAAAAATTCACAAACATTGGCAGGTTAGCCTAGTTATCATTAGCATTTTAGCATGGTGCAGATACAACACAGTTTTAGTTAAAAGCCATGAATATTTGAATAAAGTCAAACTTTTATCAAACAGACACTTTAACTTAGTGGCTGCATTCAGCACATAAATGTGTCATTTTATAATCTGAAAGAAATGATTACTACTCGCGCAGATACCCACAGATGGTGGAGCAGAAGCTAGTTTCCACCCCCGGATCCATTCTTGTCTATAATGGCTACAAATTGATGAAGCCATTGAGTGTGCTGGTGACTCAAGGGTGAGTGGGGACAGAGTCTCCACCACCCAGTAGCACTCATTAATCAGATCTGGTCCATCCCCAGTCCCTCCCTTCAGACTGCCTGACACGCTGCCAGAGGCAGTAATGTGATACTTTGTGTCTGTCCCTGTCGGTGGGTGTCCGTCCTCGTCTGCCTTTAGCACAACCTCATATTCTTGTCACTGGGTCTCTACTTCCTGTTCATGCCACCATCAGCCCCTGCAAAGTAAGTTCATCATACATTGAATTATTCTTTATATTGATGGTTATATGGACGTTATATTGATGGTTATAAAAAGAAAAAGAAGAACATCAGTAAATGAACTCCAAAACTAGCTATCGGACTTAAGGTAAAGAGAAATGACTTTCCCCTGTCTGTTTCTGGTCTTCAGGGCTGCTTTTATTTAAATCACAGTATCGATTTATGCCAAAATAAATCACCAAGCTGGCGACCAATATGTTGACATCTACATCCTAAACTCAATAATGAAATCAGCCTTGACGCGTTGACAACTCAATAGTGTCAATATGGTGAACCAACTTCACACACAGGCTAATTTACGCCCACTGCCTTGAAAAAACAAAAACCCCACAACCAAACAAAATCATAACAATCGTTTAATGGGAAAAACAAACATTTCAATGATGACATTTCTGAAAATTGTAATCATACAAGGTGCTAATCTAATCGTGTTTGATATTATGTCTTTGATGCTATCCTAATTGAGTTACAGCCAGAAGGTCACAATATGACGACAGCTCGTGGTCCTGCGATACAGAACGAGGATTATTTATGACGATTTCATCTCCGATGATATGCTACATTAAATTAATGGATCAACAAAAAGGTTGGAAGAAGGAGGAATGGAGGAGGGGTGTTGCATATTGAACTTAGAAATTCTTTGGATCAACTTTGATCTTATTGGCACTTTGCAGCAGTAAATTTAAGACCTGGTAATTGTTCCAGGAGCATAAAAATGGCTGCCTGGTTGATTTGAGTCTGCTTGGTCGTTCTTTGGCTAAATCTGCAGTCACTGTTTGTAGATCTGAAGGAGTAGTCCAGTGTTTCTCATGGGGAAGCTGGTTAAGCATCCCAGTATGAAAATCTTGTTCAAGGAATGCAAAATGACATATTTTAATTTGTAGTTGTTATTGTTTGGTGATGTCTCACAGTAGAACCTTTTAAAACATCCTAAAATAACTGAATACATAATTGGCTTTATGACGATATTATATGTGAAATATGACTATAAGCGTTTAAATGATGGATAAAGTAGGATGTTAAATAAAGGTAAGTATAAAGTACAGTCACAAATCACATCACATATTACGAGTCCTTATATAATTATTTTACTTACGCTGTCTTTGACTTCCCATGACATTTAACTAATTCCAGTGTTTACATTTTATATTTATATTCAAGAAACTACAAGAGATGGCTGCATGGATAAATGGCTGCATGATGAGGTTATTTCCACCTTTGAAATACTACCTTTATAGTGGGACCTTAGTAAACGGGTTGAATAATAAAATAACAATATACATTACAATATACATTTAATTTTACATTTTCCATGTGAGTCCCCTTGTCCTCAAGACCTGTGCCCCCCAGCTGTGTGGGGTCTTTCATAAACTGTTTATGCTGAGTCTGAGTCTGCAGAGGGTCCCGGTGATGTGGAAGACATCATGCCTCGTCCCTGTACCAAAGACGCCTCGTCCCAGTGGCCCCCAGGATTACAGGCCCGTGGCACTGACCTCCCACATCATGAAGACCCTGGAAAGGCTCATCCTGGACCAGCTGCGACCCATAGTAAGACCACATCTGGATCCCCTTCAGTTCGCTTATCAGCCTCGTCTCGGAACAGAGGACGCCATCATCTACCTGCTCAATCGTGTCTACACCCATCTGGACCAGCCGGCGAGCACTGTGAGGGTCATGTTTTTTGACTTTTCCAGTGCTTTCAACACCATCAGGCCGACCCTCCTGGGTGATAAGTTAGCAGCGATGCAGGTGGATGCTTCTCTGGTGTCCTGGATTGTTGATTACCTGACAGGAAGACCACAATATGTACGTCTCCCACAGTGTGTGTCTGACAAGGTGATCAGCAACACAGGGGCACCACAGGGGACTGTCCTCTCCCCCTTCCTCTTCACCCTCTACACCACAGACTTCAGCCACTGCACAGAGACCTGCCATCTTCAGAAGTTTTCTGATGACTCTGCGGTGGTTGGATGCATCAGCAGGGATGATGAGACAGAGTACCGGGCTGTGGTCGACTCCTTTGTCACGTGGTGTGAGCAGAATCATCTGCAGCTCAACGTGGCAAAGACCAAGGAACTGATCGTGGACTTCAGGAAGACCAGGAAACACTTGACCCCTGTTTCAATCCAGGGGGTCAGTGTTGACATTGTGGAGGACTATAAATACCTTTGAGTACACATTGACAATAAACTGGACTGGGCTAAAAACACCACAGCACTTTACAGGAAGGGCCAGAGTCGTCTCTATTTTTTGAGGCGACTGAGGTCCTTCAACATCTGCCAGAAAATGCTGAGGATTTTCTATGAGTCTGTTGTGGCCAGTGCGATCCTCTATGCTGTTGCATGCTGGGGGAGCAGGCTGAGGGTCGCAGATGCCAACAGACTTAATAAACTGATCCGTAAGGCCAGCAATGTTGTGGGGATGGAGCTGGACTCCCTCAAGGTGGTGTCGGAGAGGCGGATGCTGTCCAAGATAAAGACAATGTTGGATAACACCTCCCACCCACTCCATGACATGCTGGTCAGTCACAGGAGCTCGTTCAGTGAGAGACTGAGATTACCGAAAAGCACCACTGAACGACACAGGAAATCATTCCTGCCTGTGGCTCCCTGTACAACGCATCCACTTAACACACTGTTTGCTGCTACAACTACACATGTTTCTTTTCCAACTATTTATTTATAAGTGACTTATGTATGTATGTATGTATATATATATATGTATATATTGTACTATTCTTAGTTAGTGTATTGTCTGTCTTGTCTTAATGTTGGTTTAAAATGGAGCACTGTAACAAAAAATAATTTCCCCCAGGGATCAATAAAGTATTCTGATTCTGATTCTGATGTATGGAAGGAGAACCGGCCATGCAGGAAACCCTTCACAAAGAAAAATTGATGGCGCTCATTAAACTATGACCTGCATGTTTTATCTGCCTGTAGCTAATAATCTGTGTTTGTGTCGTTAATTCATGTAATAATAATAATAATAATAAAATAAATAAACAGTGAGACAAGTCTCAGTCATAAGAGCTTATATTTTAAGCTAAACCTTTTTGAATACGTTTGGTGCCTCAGCCTAATCAAACATAGAAAATAAAAGCAAAAACAATCAAAGGATAATTATTTGTTCTTTAAAACAAGCATTACACACATCATCTATGAATCATTTACTAATCAGTAAGCATTATTAGTTATGATTTTACTGCTGTGTAACTATTAACTGAAGGTTCATTATCAATTCTCTATTTATTAATTATGGTCATTATGTCGTGTTGCGAGTTACCTCATGTATGAGGTCCACCTTAAATGACATGGTCACTTCAAAAAGTCTCGAAGATTCAAAAACTTTCTTTGCTTTCAACTTGTAAATGTTAAATCGGTAGAAACCAGTGAGAGATCTACAAGAGAGGTTAGCTTTGGCTTCAGTCGGTGGCTTTGACTGCCCCCTAGTGTCTTTACCAAACAGCTGCACAGCTCCAGTTGGAGGCAGAGATGTTTCAGCTGTCAGTGCCAGACTGAGAAGAAGCTGTGAACAAACCAAGCTGATATATTTAAGAGTCAGCTCTCTACACGTGAAAGAAATCTGTGCCACAAATGCAACAGAAAAGAGGACAAGGCATCATCAGCGCCGTCAACATTGTTCAAGGCTCCCGTTTATCTCGACTGCTGCCAGGTGAGCTCTATCTTAGCATCAGGACTCAGACCATGTTTTAGACGCTTTCTCCTCATGCAGTGCAATGAGTGGTTATTCTGTATGAGAGAGCAACACATCTCAGACCAGTACCAGACAAGAAGGACTTCTCCCACAGGACAAGATGTGTGTGTGAGACGAGTATGTACCTTTAAACACATCTGATCATGAGGTGGTTACACTCTTAGCACACTTAGCAAGCATGTAGTGTTGCACACAAAAAGCAGAATGATGATGCAGCAAGAACCTGTGCAGGAGTGAGTCAGGTTTATAACACATTACACTTGCATTTTTTATTTAATGCCAGCAGCATTGCAGCTGCCACTGCAGCTCTTTTTAAGCATGATGTGCCATGTAGATCCCAATGTCAGCATCTTATTTACCCGCTTCCCAGTCAGTGCACAGCATATGACAATGAAGGGTTAAGTGGATGAAAACTGAGATTTGTATTTGATGAATGTAAGCAACATAATAAAACCTTTTCCAACTGTTAATCCAATCAGTGCTGGGAATGTGGTGTACGTCTACCCTTAATCAAATGATGCGAGTCTAATGACTCATGGACCTTTAGCATATTGCCAAGAAACAAAAAACAGGACGTCAGTTTTTGTGTCTGCACAGGTTTATACAGTAGACTTAATTGTGTTATTTACTGCCAGCAGCATTAGAGCTGCCACTGGATCCCTGCCACCGCGATCAGACATCAGGTTTGCTAATGAGTCCTGCACAGTTTGCGTCATTAAAGGTGGATAAAGTAAAGTTATTTAAGTATTTCTCTCCTTTCAGTGAGCAAAACCGAAGCGTTACTCTGTTGATTACAGAGAAGTCTGTGAGGACATCAGCATTTTTTCATAAAAACTTACAAATAAAATCAGACATTCGAATTTATGTTATTATGGATTCATGAATCAGTGAAAATCTATAACTCACCATTCATTTTCTGCCTGCACGTCACAGCTTTCATGGTTATGTCACCTTAGAACCACAGGATGTCGCTAGAGACTATCATAATTTGCTTGTACACACCGATTGCCCCAATATGGTTCCCACCAGTGAACAATTTTGCCTTTATATAAAAATAACGAAGGAGGGTCCCACATTTCCCCACCTGTGCACCGTTTCTGACAAAATCAGCGAACGTACAGAATCCACCGGAGAAACCGGTCAGACCTGCTCAGTGTTCAACAGCTTCAGGTTCTGCAGGAGATGGGATCGTGCACTGGCCAATTCCTCCGAGATCTCACTCAGGGTTGAATATTCAGTGGGAGGCTGGGACTCCGCCTTCGTTTCCCAGCCTGCAGAGTGGTGGGAACCGGGTACTAGGCAGCCCAAAATGGTATGCTATTTTTACCACTGTGTTCAATCTGAGGGCTGCTCTCTAGAGACCTGTTGCCGGCAGTTCTCCCAAAGCCGCGGAATTTAACCCTAGGACAGCTCTCCCCAGATGTGATGGAAAACATCTGGCCAGCTGCTTGACTACAAGGCTTGGCCATCCAGCCTCAGTGCTACTAACCCCCCTAAACACTCGTATACCAAGATAAAGCCCAGTTGATACTGATGATAAACAGCAACCAAGGCCCTTTAAAGGAATGTGAGACTTAATAGTGTGATGTACGGATGACTGAAAGCTGCCTGCACGTGGTACGTTATATATAAAAAAGCCTTTTTTGATTTGAAGTATTAACCATATACTGGTTTCGATAATAAAGGCAAGTATCTTTGAAAATAACTGGATACAGAAATAATGCAAAGAGTGTCCCAGAATAACATTTATTAATTACTGACTTTTATTTAATTTAAAAAAAGATTACTTGTAAATGTTACATTGAGTTCTACTGAAGCATTTCCATGATCTGTCTCTTAGCACAGGTTAACATTAGGCACACAATAATGCAGACATCATTTTGCATTTCTAGCAACTGTTCAAATACAAAACAGCGATTCAGAGAGAGAGAGAGTGGGGAGGAAGAACCCTAAAACTGCACTGAAAGCAGCGTAGCCAGGAAAATACATCAAAACTGGAATTCAGCCCATCTGTTCCCACGTGAGGGTCAACGGCTGATTTCTCAGGTGCCTGTGTCGTGCGTTACATTAAAGAAAACACAAAATCAATTTTCATGTACAGACCACGATACCCTGGATTGCAAAAGCCATCAAGAGCTAATTTATGTCATTCCCTCGCACATTCACCGAAAGTACAAAACGCCCCACCAGAAAAATCAGACAAATAGTCAACGTGCCTGAAAATATAGAGCTCTCGCTTCTTGACACGCAAATGTTCCCCGTGTATAAATGACTGAATACCAGATTTTTTTTAAATAAGACTTCTATAAAGTTGTAAAAAACCCAAATTTGCCCGTTCTTTGATTCATCAAGGATCTGTAGTCACTTAATATTTGGCCTTTCCTAAAAAAAACAACAAAAAAACATATTAGGAGCGAGTGGGCGGAGCACAACACCGACTCAAACTTCAGTGGCAGAAACAGCAATTTTACAAATACAGCAATTAAAATAAAGATACTAAACTGCCCTTTGTCCGAGTCGGGGCCACGGCCTTCAAAGCTTATGTACAGCTTATGGCACAGGAAGGGCAACTGCTATGGGTCCTCACTGCTGTTTTACCAGAGAGGGAATAATTGAGACAAAACGTTTTACTTATTGCACGAAAAATATTCAGTTCAAGGGTTTGCGTCACAGAAAGCTTTGGATGAGGGGAATGAATCCTTTGTCCTTTGGTCGGGCATCTTTCTGTTTTGGTCAGTCCCACATGATGCTCAGGGGGCTTCTTTTAATTTATATATGGAAATCTGTGATATGAGTGCAGGAAGTCTCTACAGAACAAAGCCTGAGAATCAATGCACACTGCAGTGTGTTGAGAAATGGCAAGTTATCACATGTGCAGCCTCATCAAAACATACAGTGGCACTGCAGGTCAACACTGCCCGTTCGGAAAGGTTTTTGACCCTTTGAATTGCTCGACATGAACGGGAACAACGTTTGTGTTTGTACGCCGACACGTGACAAGTCACAGGACCTGTTCAATGGCACATAGAATGGATACGAATGGGGTTTTACAATAAATCAAGCACATTACATTTGACTTTGCAGCTGTCCACCTTTTTTCTGAGAAAGAAAATATAGAAAATAATACAACATACAATCAAATACATTTTCAGGTCATCCTCTTTTTGTTATGCGGAGGTGAAAGCAAGTGCAGTATTCACGTTCATCAGAGAACAAAATCCGACAGGCTGACCCCAAAAGCCATCTTTTTAAAGCTAAAGCTGCTCAAACGCAGACGAGTCGAGATCTGTGGAGCTCGTCACAAACGTCTCTAATTTACCATACAGGCAGAACAATCATTGTCAACGTCACCATTGGTATACAGAAGTCTGTTGTGCACTAACAAGATTTGCACCAGCGTCAACTCTTCGCGTCAGGTTCACAAAACACCAGTGAGACATTTTAATAATTTTCTGTGGCATGCAACCCAGATTAGGGCTTTCTATGCCAAACAAACAATGTGGTTACATCTGTACCTGTGCCTTAGAAACTTTGATAAGAACAAAAAGCCAAATAACTGCACATTTTTGGGCTCAGAGGGGAAACTGGTGTGACGGCTTTTGAGTCCAGAGTTTTGGGGGAGGGTGATGGTTTGATGTTTAGTCGCCGCCAGACTGAGCGCTCAACGACAGCAGTGGAGACTTCACTATGGCGATGTGGGTACCGACACCTCCAGCAGGCGGTTGTTCTTGCGCTTGCAGGATATGCTGTTGCCGTTCTTCGGGCTGCTCTGGATGAACTTCACGCATACTTTGTCCTGCTTAAACTGCACCAGGAACCTGCCACACAGAAAACATGGGCAACGTCACAAAACATCGACGGCGCCGAAGAAATATCACCTTTCTCAGTGCGACTGCTCTTACTCATCCGAGATGTCAACTTTAAGTTTCTCCCGGTCTGCGGCGGTCGCCCCGATGCGATGGAGCTTGGTGATGATTTCAATAAGGTGCTCACTGCTGAGCAAGAAATCTCCTTTGACAGCTGAAGCCGAACCCTGCAGTAGAAGAAAGTCACATATTAAGATCTTTTAATAAACTTTGGTGTCTCGTCTGGCCTTACAGTAATCGTCCGTCACTTGGAGACATTTTTATTCGCTTCCCGCCGAGCTAAATGAGAAGCTCACTCCCTGAATGACTTTGGCTTCAACAAGCCAGAGCACAGCGGCTTCATAATTCTACTCAACTACACAATCGTGTCTCTTCTCACCTCTTTGAGTTTGAGAGCAAAGAAGCCGTCTTTCTGCGTGCTGACCGACACGCTAGTGACGTCTGGCAGAGGAATGCTGGCCTTCACCTGGCCCGTTTTCTGGTCAGCCAGGACAAAGTTCTTCTTGGTCAGCAGGAAGATCCGTGGCGTTCCCTGCAAACGTGCAAGCTAACATTTTAGCCCTCTATCATTCCCCCTCTACATGTTTTCTTTCAATGCATTTTTAAATGCTTGTGAGCTCCAAGCTCTGAGCTACAACATAGCAGACCTGTGCAGAAATGTCTGATGTCTGCTGGAAGAAAAACGCTGTCAGTTGTTATGATGTCAAAAAACATCAGCTCACCGTGTAAAGTGTTGAAATATACATCAAAACAACAAACGGCGGCTCTGCTTCACTGTGGAAAATTGCAGAAAATCTCTAAACACACAAGGTCGCTGTGTAATCACACTTCCTGTTTTAGGTTTTCCAGTTTGCATACAAACTAAATGGACTGTAAATACTGTGGTGTGTGCGCGTGTGTGTGTTTTCTGACCTTGCCATTCGCCCTGTTAATCTTGTTGACCACGTCGGCCAGCAGGACCTTCTCGTCCACAGCACTGTTGAGTTTCTGATATTTGGGGTTCTTGCTGATCTCCAGGTAATCTCCTTTGAAAGGCTGACTCACACTGACACACAATACAGGAAAACAAGACTCCGCTTTACCTTGATCATGTGACTACACGTTGCTTTTATCTTGCTATAAAATAAAATAAAGGGCACTTGATGGCAGTGATGTTCAGCTACCTGTTTGGGTAGAGAGCCTTTTTATCCTTGAAGATCTCACTTGCTTCCAGCTTCTCCTCATACACTGCCTTCTTCTCCTCGGTGAACTGGTCCCTGTATTTCTTGCACTAAACAAGAGACAAATTCATTCAGTTACATTCTGATGTATATGCAGTTATTATAAACATGGTTCTTTAATGTGGCTGAATGTGGTCGGTTTTTGTGACCGACCCTCCAGTGATGGAAGATTTTCCGGAGCTCGGTGTGGACTCCATCCAGGAAGCCGTACGGCCTGGCCGGCCACTTTCTGTCTATGGGGGACATGGAAGGCATGCTGCTCTTCAAGCCCAGGAAGTATTTCTGTATCTGGACACACAGACAAGAAAATCATCTTTGGTTTCTTAATATCATGTTAAACTTGAACATTAAAAACAAAAAGTCCAACTTACAATTCGCTGGATGGTAAAGTCGTAGATCTTTTTGCCGGCATTTGCCCTGAAGAACTTCCTGTACTCTCTGCGGACCTATAACGGCACCAAAAGATCAGATGAAATCAATGAACTCAGTTGGTTCTTAAATCTTATCTGTGTGTGTATTTGGAAAGAGAAGGAGGCACACCGACAGCAGGATGACAGTGCAACACAAACAGCACACTGAAAAAAAACATCTGACGTTTGGTTAGTGACAAACAACTGCAGTCTGCTGGACGTTGACATTTACTTTACTTGAAAGGATGTGATGGTTACAACAAGCAGTCTGACCATAAGTCTACAAACTGAGGTGGAAATGGGTGCACTGTGATGCACGAGGTGATGAAAAATAAAAAAACAATATTAGGACTGCAATAAATGGTGTATGGACAAGTTTACTTCAACAACCAGCAACAGGGACAAGGACACACACCTAGAGAGAAAGAGAGAAACTCTGCTGGATAGAAAAAAAGTGCTCGTTCATGGGTTAGTGTGACAGATGCAGAGAAAAGAAGATACGAGTCAGACGCCGCTGCGTGACATCTGCAACATTAAAAGCCTCAAAGGAGGAAAGAAAGGTCCAATCCTCAATCATCCATTTAAAATGGATTTTTCTTAACTACTTGTCTTATATACATTGCATTTAAAAAAAATTACAAAATGCAAGAAGTGTCACGAGGACAGCGCCTGGATAATGACAGAGAAGATCCCTGAGGAGGATGAGGAAAGTCAGGGGTGTCGAGTAGGTGGCAGACTTGTTGATGGCTGCGCCGTGGGGCTGGGAGGTACCTTGAGTCCCTGCCAGTAGGCCCAAATCAAAGCGACAGCGTGCTTACGCCTGGCCTCTTCCTTCAGTCTCCTGAGCTCCCTGCGAGCCTGTTCGGGGGTGGGAGGGAAGAGACAGAGAGTAGGAACAAATGAAGCAGGAGAAGATGAGAGGGAGAGGAGGTAGACACCGTTTTGCCTGAGGCCAGAAACATCAAATGCGCACACACACACTGCACACAAGCACAGTGTGATCACTGAGAGACTGTAAAATTACAGCTCTGCTTCTCCAGCCTCCAGAAACCAATATGGAAGTGTGGGTCATGGGAGCATTTATCTGGGGAACTTCTGGAAGGCAAACAGAGCTGGTGCTTTGACAACTTTGAGTGCAAAAGGAGAAAACAAAAAGTCACATCTCAGGCGGTCAGAGGATCCAAACTCATCCTTCTAAAAAACAGCACAGCAATGCAAAAACTACACATGCACCAGCTACACAGGAAGTCATGCAGAGGCAGCAGGCAGCATGCGGTGTGAAGCATGGACCTCGGAGGAAGAAGCTGAAAACAATGCCAGGATAGGACATCAGTCCCTGATGTGATGTATGGAGACTGGACGCCTACGTTTCACTGACTAGTACTCACAGTGGAAAAATGACAGCACTGCAAAGGCAGGTTCAGATGAAAATAACCATTCTGGTCACATGGGTGAGACTGCTGTGCTTTAGCAGCCAGCAGTCCACCTCTGAGAGACTCCATAATAAGATGTCTTACATACAACTTAAGTGTTTGGAAAGAGTCGAGCAGATGGACACGTTATGGACGAGGTGGGAGTGGGATTGATGGAGGGCGGCAAGTCAGAGTCACGGCAAATCAAGTCAACAGGCTTCCCAAATACCTTGGTGCCCTGCCAGCCAGCCCAAATGACCGATACGGCATGTTTATTCCTCGCCTCCTCCTTCAGCTGACGCAGCTCTCTCCGGGCCTAATGAGAAGCGGTGGCAGTTGTGGGTGAAGTTAATTTCAGTGGCAATCAAAACACAATTGTCCGAAAACAGGGGACAGCAGAGGCGACACAGCAGGGGCAAAAAGGCGGATAAACAAAGACGAACAACAAGAAAACGTGCGAACGAGGAGACTCTCCCCACAATGAGGCTGTGTGTGGTCAGCTTTAAAAGAATATCGTATGAAATGATGCAAAATAAAGTCCAGCAAGAAAGTTCAATTATCTTCAGCGTCAAAGGTGCAAACTAACAAAGAGCCAGAACCACAGTTTAGATTTAAGACACTAAAGTCTTAATGCTTTGAGCCTGGCTGTAATTTAGTCTAATAACAACCTCCAAGAATATTCGATATAACAGAGATTGTTACATTCTGACAGGATAATGGTTTCCTGCATGCCAGCAGAATCAGGCTGAGCTTTAAGAGCTTCCTGCTGCACATCATCACATCGATTAATAAGAAGCTTCTTGACTTTAACCAGAGTAAAAACCACAATCATAATCAGATGTGTGGCAACATGTACATTTCTTACTTCCAGCATATGTTTGCAGCATATGCTGGAAGTAATTTTAGATCGCAGCAGAGGTGTGGCACACTGGACAGAAAGTGTAAAACACCTGAGCCGCACGTCGCAGCCACGATCGGCACCGTTTACGACGCCGGATTAAGCGTGTTAGTTGGGGAAGTCGAGATAATCCCACATTTAACCCTTGTGTGGTGTTCATATTTTTGTTACTCAGCCAGTGTTCATGGGTCTGCTGGACCCGCTAGAGTTTTGGCTTTCCAAATTAACACTATCAAACAATTTTATGTTAAATTACTCAACAGATGTTTACTTCATCCCAATTACAAACCATATGAACAGTAAACATGGTTAATTTTTTCCCTTTACCTTTGTTAGATCACATTTATGAATGAATGTGCTTCTCGTTTTTTCTTTGTTTTTTTTTTATAAAATGTTATAAAAAAAAAAATAAATCAGTTGTAATCAAGTGGAGTGAGTGTAAAGACACAACACATTTACACGTGAAGCAATATGTTTCACAACTAAATGGGATCAGCTGCTCATCAATGGTGACATTAGGCCCAGGGTTGTAAAACAGGGGGAGGCGGTGCACACACTTATCCCACACTGTCCTTATGGCAGCTAGCTTGTCTCACTGCCGTCGAGCTGGTCTGTCGTCTCGGTTATCAAATCGGATAATCCTGGAAATTTTGTGGAAGTTTTCCAGAGACATTGATGCACGGAAAGGTTCTTGCCGGTTTCTGCATCCCACAGGGATTCTGTCGATTCCCCTTTGGACCTGAAAACTCCTGCAAGGATAAGAACCCCAAAGTAGGCCTTTGGGGTTCTTAGATGAATTTGGTCCATCTCCTTCCACCTCTCTCCAAAAACACACCTTCTAGATTACTGCAATCCAGAATAATTTTCTGGATGGAATCTGGGATGAAAAGCTCAAATGAAGACTTGATGTCCTGCACATGAGTAACTGCCAGCTGTGTTGGCCCTGGCTTATCACAGTAACAGCTCTGCAGGGTGGCTCATTTCTTGGGCAAGAAGACCATTCAATTTCACCAGTTATTGACATCCATATTTCTTCACTTCTGGTGGGCTTGTTCTGGTCCTGGAGCTGGCAGCAGATGGGGTACTCGTCTTCGTTTTGTTACTAAATGGTGCTCAACCTCATCCTCTTCTTCAAAGTCACTGTCAGACTCTGAATTTTCAGAAATGTGAAATATTCTGAAACCTCTTTGTCAACATCATCATCAGAAGCCCCTCTCTCTTCCAAAATCAATCAGATGGCCCTCGCAGCAGATAATCTTTTGCCATCTTGATCAGTTGTGATAAAGAACCACACTGGCAAAGTCTTATTTATAGTATTATGCCCCTAATTTGCAGGTGGGACAGGGTATGAGAAAATAAAATTTGGATCTCTCAAGAAAGAGGGTAAAATGTGTGAGATGTCAGAGCAGACGGTGTTGGTAGTTGAATTTTCAACAATGTTGCAACTTTGTGTGGAGCAGGAGGGGAAGAAAACACCATCAGCAGCACCAGAAAGGAGGAGGACAGAGTGTGGGAACACAGGACCTGCACTTTCAACACTTTTACTAGACCTGGGTCCAGTGGACCCGAACACCTTGTATGTAATGTAAATGCGTGGGGGGAGGTACAGTATGAGGTCACTGAAAATTTGTTCGGATTTATGTTCTTCACAGAAAATAAGCCAAAGCCAATGAATTTCAGGTTGAAAAAATAATTAATTGTTTTTCTTTTGAGAAAAACTGAAAACGGGTCTCACAGACCCGAACACCATACAAGGGTTAAGAGCCACACAACAGAAAACGGGAAGAAATGAACAGTCGGGCTCGTTAATCTGGCCGAGGTTCATTCAGCAGGGCTGCTACTCTATCAGGCAGTTTCGTGGTGAGAATAGCATAGGATGGGACAAGACGTGATGAACAGGGATGGCAGCTGGGACAGCAACACACTATCGCTGGGTGGAAATACCTTGGTTCCCTGCCAGTAAGCCCAAATTACTGTCACAGCATGTTTATTCCGCACTTCCTGTTTCAGACGTCTCAGCTCCAGCCGTGCCTGGTGGATGTGGTGGGCGTTCGGTAAGACAAGTTAAAGATGTGAGGAGGAGAAAAAAAAATCGAGACGGGAAAGTTGAAAAAGGAGCAGGGGAGAAAAGATAAGTGGGAGCTGTGTGATCAGCACAAGAAGCAGGATTAAAGGAAAACAGCAGCAATAACATTAAAGGACAGGTTTGTTAAAGAACAGCCGTCTTGCAATACTGTGGAGCCTTTAGGCAAGAACACAGCGAACAATAAAAAACCAAAGAGTTTGAAGCGTTCAGGAGCAGGCTTCTCCTGCAGAAGCCATCAAGGTACAGCAAACACCTCGCTCTTTGATATCCGTACCTGGGTGCCGTGCCAGAACGCTGCGATGGTGGTCACTGCCTCCTCGCATCTCTTCTGATGTTTCAGCTCTCGCAGAAGTTTGCGGGCCTGGTGGAAACATGCAGACACTTTCATTTTCTTCCACACGACAGCTGATACACTTTTTTCAATGAACAGAGTGAATTCAAAGACAGATGCACACCTGCCAGCCTCTGGTGTACGACTGAACCATGGTGGTAGCACTCTTGATGTTCCGGTACTTCTTTTGTTGCTGTGAGATGGAAAAGTGTCATTATGCATCGGTGAGTATGGTTTTTAATCCGCTTTGTATTTTGGTGTAATTAAAGGGTCTCACAGCGTAGCGGCGGTACCAAGCTGCCACCACTATCTGGCTCTTCTTCATCAACAGGAAGTGCGTGCGGCACTTCCAGCCTCTGTAGATCTTCTGAATGAGTGTGGCAAGGTCCTGGAGACACTGCTTTCTCTTCTCCTCCAAGAAAAAGAGCTGCAGGAAGAGGAGAAAATTAAGAGCTCCAGACAAGAGCACCTGGGAAACTGTGTGAACGCTGGATGTTATCAACATCATCAAATTATCTGCAGGAAGGTAAAATGTCAGGGAAAGTCAGTTTACTCTGAGGGGAAAAGGTTACGAGTTGGACTTTTTTTTGGGGGGGGGGGGGGTTCTAAACTGAGGAAGCACCAATTTCTCAATGACAAGAACAAAGTGCAGGTGGGAGAAAAAGTTTACTGCTCCAGGAAGACAATAAAACGGACCTTTTGATAATCGACTTATTCTCAAGGATGAGACCGCATCAGTTATTGCACTGGTGTGAGGAATAGGGCTGCCACAAACGATTATTTTGATAGTCGGCTAGTCAGCGATTACTTTTGCGATTAGTCGACTAATCAGATCATCATCCATTGGACGTAAACCATACAGCTTATTGCACCAGCAGCATCTGCTCTTATATAACTATCATTAGCTTACAGCTTTAAGTGTTTAAGGTCTGTGCTAACTAAAAATAAAGACAAGATGATAGTTTATTAAATTTTAATGACATTTGGAGATTGTTTCGGTGAAGTTTAATAAACTCCTTGCTATCTAAAATATAACAGGACACCGGAGTAAATTCTGGAGCATCTCACACTTCTGATAATCAGCTGTCTGCTTGAGGTTTATTCAACTGTGTAAAAACTATAACTTTAATCTCAGCCAAACCGATTTACTCAGGAACAAATAAAACACTGAAAAAAGCCAAACAACATTTTTAAGTTATCTAAGTGACTCATATATCATGTTTAACCTGAGTAGTGAAAGACGGCGGTGGGTTTGAAAATGATCTGCCGGGAGTCCGGTGTTCTCACGGCGCTAGTGACCTAGCCCCCGCCTAGCTATCGAGCTAGTGGGTAACAGACGTCTCCGAAAACATCGGAGCGCTTTTGAAAATATGCGGTGTCTTGATAAACTGAGCAGATATTTGAGGTTTACACAGCTACATTCTCGCCTGAAAATATGTTAAACGTTTATTTTGTGACCCAGAAAGAATAATAAGAGTAACATTAAAACTAACTAGCTGCCGCCATTGTTGGAAACGGAGCAGGGCCGCGCTATGAATTCTGGGACACAGTTTCTTCTTCTTCGGGGTTTAACGGCAGCTGGCATCATGAACATGCAGTGCTGCCATCTTCTGTTTCAGTCCGTTATTACACTCTTAAATCCTGCTACTTATTCCTGCGTCTTTTGGGATCTTACAAAGCTTCAAACGACGCGTCGACTATTAAATCAGTCGTCGACGATTTTGATAGTCGACGTAATCGTGACTAGTCGACTAATCGTGGCAGCCCTAGTGAGGAAGTCACTGCTTTACCTTCAGGAACACTGGGCCTGTCGATATAACGCCACATATGGAAGTTTCTGGGTTTGTTCATATATCCACAGAGCTTGACTGATACCTACGTCGCGACTATTCTATTTTCTGTATAGATAAAAAAATGGTGTCAGTTAAGCTAAAGGTGTGACTGCAGTGATTAAGGAGCAGAATAAATATGCTCGAACTCTGTTTCAGTGATTTTGAAGCTGTAGATATGTAAAGCAGATAAGCTGATCAGATAGAAAAAGCAATTATGGAAAAATTCTCCCAGTGTGAGATCATGTTATTCCAGGCTCTGTTTGGCCTTTTGCTGGTGGGGGAGAAAGTCCATCCAAACGCTGCAGGCCCGAGCAGCTGAAGAGTCTGCAAGCGCAGAGGAAAGAAGCCTGTTTCCCATGTTATATGGGACAGCTAAATGAAACCATGTGTTCTCAGAGTGGTGGTTACAAGCTAATTGTTGAAGTGGGGGCTCCAAGCAAAGCCCACCCTGCTTTACAAACATGTAGCTGTGAGAAAGCAAGGCAGCTGAGCACACCGGCTTCAACCATTCGACTCCAAAACAGCCCAATCTGCAGGAATACTGAGCAGCTGTCCAAAAAATAAATGCTTCGCCAGGTTAGAGAGTGGATTTTACCGTTCTTGGGTTTCTGATGAAGATCTTGGAGCGGCCATAAGAGATCTCTTCTGTTGGAATCTGGAGGTCGGCCATCAGCACCTCCACTCCTTCCCTGTGGGAAGTCAGAAAAGTCAAGAGGGTCCTACACTACACGAGCGCAGATATATACAGTTTTCACAGGATTGCAGTGCAGTCCCAACCTTACTGCTTCCATAGGAATTAAGAGGATAAGTCGCAGGCGTGCGCTGCTAATCAAACGCACTTGATTAAAATAACAACTCTTTAAAATCAGGTTGTGTCAGTTCGAGCTTTCAGGTGTGTGTCAACAAAATCTTCCTAGGAGTGGACGTTCCAGCAAGTTCACCCCGGGGTCAGGTTGTGCAATGCTCAGAGAAAAGGCTTTGCAGGCCTCAGCATGCTAACCTGGGAAGTTCATCACAGTACAATTAGAAAGAGACTGAACAAGTATGGCTTGTTTGGAACGACAGCCTCTTCTTTTTTTAAATAAAGAAAAAACAGGGCAGCACAGCTCATGTTTGCAAAGGTTCAACCTGTGCCGTCTGAACAGGGGAGCCGTTTAAAGTCCAGACGTCAACGTGATGGGAGCTGCGCGTGAATAAACACCTGCAAACATCTGTTCCTCAACGTTTTCATTCAGAAGTAAACACGCTTCTTAGATCAGAGGTTAAATGTCTTAAAAAGTTAAGGTGTAGTCGTCTCGTGTTTAGGATCTTAAGACTACTGTGACCTGCACAGACAAAGGTGAGCGGGCCAAAATTACACCACAACAATGTGAGACTGATGAAAACCACACAGAAAACAATTGCACATGATGCTGAATCATGGGGTGTACTTAGTTTTTCACCTGACAGAAACAGCAGAAGGATTCGGATTCATGGAATAACAGAAGAGAGCGCCGAGGATGGAGTTTGAGAAATGATGGAAACCATGATGAAAGCAACAGCCAGAGAAATATGTCAGGAGACTAAGAAGAAAACTAAAACCACACAAAGATGATACAAAGATGCTGAAACATCAGGAGCCAGATGTGTGAGACGGCAGATAGGAATCAGTGACTTCACCAGCAGAGAGGACGAAACCTGCAAGTCTGGCCGAGTCGAGGAGACAGATAAGGAGGGAACGTCTGGGCATGTTGTGGTTCCGAAACATAAGGTTTCATTTCCTTCAAACAAAGCTCGCTGTGACGACACGCACCTAAAACATCTCTGTTGACACACTGCTTTTATATAACATGACCGAACCAGCCAAACCTTTTTACCCTGGAATCACTCACGTCTTTAGTTAACTTGCATGTGAATCCATGCATATGCACACAGTGGGGACAGGAATGCATGAAAACAGCTGGGAAAAAAGGAGGGAACCAGTTTCCTTATCCTTAGATCTACACATACCAAACTCAGCCAAAAGTGTTGCTTTATAGCTCAGAGTTTTAGACCACATATTTAAATATACAGATCATATGGTCTGCTGGGTAAACTGCTGTCAAGCTCCCCTAATTATTTTCCCTTTTGCCTCTTTCTGTGTCATCCGAGTACTTTCTAGCAACGGCTGCTTCGCATTCACACAGCCACACCTGGGAGTGGACCGCTCTAGCCACAGTCTATTAGTGCTGGTCACACACTCTCCACTGGGAGCAGAGTCAAGTTTAGTGCCTTAGCTAAAGACACCTGGGAGCATTTCTCATTTTCCACTGAAAACTTGAAGGGATTTGCTCTGGCAAGCTTCCAGGGCCAAGACCTCTTTTCCCCCCTAATCAACTATTCCCTAATGTCACCACTTCAGGGTATAAACAACAATTACCTTGCAGGCCCCTTCCAATGCGGCCAGGTCCTTTTGCAGAGCATTTTGTAGCGCTCCAAGCAGGGCTCGTAGGGCTGGCGGAAGGCATAGCCTGCTCGTCGCACACGGACGTTCTCCATCAGGCCCAGGTAGCGCACCTGATGGCGGACCAGAGAGTCGGTGAAGATGTGGGATGCCTTCTTATCATTGGGCTTGATGCAGCTGGAAAGCAAAAATTAAGTTGCAGATATTAGGCTGGTGCGTAGAGCCGGCTGCAGTAACAGCAGCAGCTCTTAAGTGCGCTTTTTATAGATTAATAGACCGTGCTAGACGGTGAGAGTAACAGCAGGCCGGCTGTACTCTCTGGACTATTTGAAAATGATTTCAAAGCAAACTTTGAGAGAATCACAAACAGCACAAACTGCTCTTTCTGTGTAATCGATATGATCAGATTTACCGGATGTAGTTTGGGTTCTTGGTCTGCAGGTTCCTCATCAGCGTGCCCACTGAAGCTCTGAACTGGAATCCAGCAGTTAGTGGTCTCTTCAGGTTGACTTTGGCTGGGTTGCCTTCAGGAAACAGCTGTTTGATGAGGCTGTGGTTGGCTTTGTACATGGCCTGTGACAGGTCCCGGTACAGAAGGTCATTGTTCTTATCCACAAAGCCCTCCACACGATACAGCACCTGGATACACAGAGGGAAGTGAGCCATTCACAAAAAGGTATTTTCATACACAAGTTGAACAAAGTGGTTACTTCTTTTTACACTTTGATTTTATCCTATGCAAAAATTCATAATATTATATTATTAATTTGTTAACATGTCTTTTTTAACATATCCGTCAGCTGTTATTGTTGCTGCCTCGGGTACCTTGCCGGCGTAGTGCTGGATGCGGAAGCAGTTGTGCGGCAGGCTGTGGTCGTTGAGGAACTTTGAGTTCTTGTTCAGCCGACTCTCAAAGTGCTGGTGGTCCGCACAGATGGTGTTCAGTTTGTCCAGGAAGGTCTCATCAGTGACCGTCCCCGGCCTCAGACACTCCTCGTCCAGCATGGCCAAGATGCCGTTTTGATTCTGGCACAAACAAAAGGAGGTTTAGGGTCAAACTTCTGAAGGGTTCAATGTAGAAACGTATTATTCTGTCATGGCTCATGTGTTTCACAGTGCTGAACAATCTGTTCACAACAGCTCGGATAATCATCTCATTTTGCTAAGACAACGTCAGACTTAAAATCAGCTTTAATGATGAACTGCTTTTCAATAACAACACCGATCATGAGGTTACACAGGAGGTTTACGCCACCTCTGGAGTCACAGAGCGGGAGAAATCATCCAGATTTAACCAAAATTAGCGTTTCTCAGTTATTCCAGAGAAACAAGTGTGGAGAACATGAAAAGCCAAGAACAGACACAGGACTTACGTTCTCAATCAGGTCACAGATGATGGCATTGTTGAAATATTCAATGTTGGTCCACTCGATGCCCTGTAACAAATGCATAAGCAGAGGTATACAGACATTTGTGTACATTTTAGAGACTGATGTACGCTGCATGTGGGAGAGCTCAGCACAGCACGTGCATTTTCAGCGTGCACCTCATCTATCACCTTTACCAAGTATTCATGTGCTGCAATTACAGAGACACATGTTGCAGCACTTAATATTTACATGGGCGTAATGAGAACAAATGCTCCGGGAAGGAAAAAACAAAGAGACTTGGGTTGGTCACAGATCTTGTTTCTTTCATCTTGAACTCGAGTGCGTTTATTGAAAATGATTTAATCAGGATAAACCGATGCGTTTCCATCAGTTCTGAAGACATAATTGTCCTCGGTGCTTTGATGTTATGTCCTACAGGCTCCGTCTGCCTCACGTCGAGGCCAGAGTCCCTTTGGAGACTCAAAGGAGGAACACTTTCAATCTTGCCCTCTCAGAAAGGTTCACTGGGCCTTGAAAATTTTTTTTAGCAGCCATCAACTTCATAGCTACTAACGGCTTGGTAACCTAGGTCGGGGTAAGCAACTGGACAGATATTTTGGAGGGGGGAGGGGCGGATGCACAGGAGGCATAGCTTAAACTGACGGGTGGCCGGCCGCATTCCTGATTGGTAATCCTCCCTTCTTGCTCCAGCACTGCGGTATTTTCCCATGCAGTATACTGGAGAGAGGCCAGGAGTGGAATATCATTGGTGGTGGTGTTAGTAGGGAAGTGGCGTGGGGGTCACTACTGCTGCACTCATACACAGAGCTCGGAAAACAAACAGAGCCTAAAGGCCCGCAGCGGGGAGTGTTTACTCTCGCCGGAGCGGAAGACCATTTCCGTCCCCAAGAATCCACAGAGGGAAGACGTGAAGGGAATAAATGAAGAGGGTTTTCATGACAGAGACACACGTGAAGTAATAATGCGTCTGGTCAAAGGGCGAGGCTTGTAGAGCTTAAACAGATGAGCGCCGAGCGCCAAGCCGCCAGCGCAACAAAGGTGTGCAGAGCGCCAACACGTAGAGTGATGCAGATTCTGCACAGCTGTAGGCCTGCACAGCACAGCTCGCTCTCGCTCTGCAGGCCTACTTGTTGTTCCTAGAGTATTTAAAAGTAGAATGGGAGGCAGAGCCTTCAGTTTTCAGGCCCCTCTTCTGTGGAACCAGCTTCCAGTTTGGATTCAGGAGACAGACACTATCTCTACTTTCAAGATTAGGCTTCAAACTTTCCTTTTTGCTAAAGCATATAGTTAGGGCTGGACCAGGTGACCCTGAATCCTCCCTTAGTTATGCTGCAATAGACGTAGGCTGCTGGGGATTCCCATGATGCACTGAGGTTTTCCTTTCCAGTCACCTTTCTCTCTCACTATGTGTTCACAGACCTCTCTGCATTTAATTATTTGTTATTAATAATCTTTGGCTGTCTCTCTTTTCTTCTACAGCATGTCTTTATCCTGTCTTCCTTCTCTCACCCCAACCAGTCGCAGCAGATGGCCCCACCCCTCCCTGAGCCTGGTGCTGCTGGAGGTTTCTTCCTGTTAAAAGGGAGTTTTTCCTTCCCACTGTCGCCAAAGTGCTTGCTCATAGGGGGTCATATGATTGTTGGGTTTTTCTCTGTATCTATGAAGCGCCTTGAGGTGACTTTTGTTGTGATTTGGCGCTATATAAATAAAATTGAATTGAATCCCAGAGTTCACCATTCACACGCTCACCTCTCTGACATACTCTTCCTGCTCCTCACGCAGGGTCAGCTCGATGAAGATCTGCTGCAGTTTCTCGTTGCAGTAGTTGATGATGAACTGCTCAAAGCTGTTGTCCTGTGGGTGTAGCACCAGGAGGAGAAAAACAGTCAGACTTCTGTTAATGTGTTGGTTCATCTGCATTTCAGAGAATTCCTGCCACTAACGGTCTGCTGAGTGGCTTAATAACAGGTTAGAAGAAGGTAGGACAGGTGGACCATCGACATATCCGGATATCCAACATCCAGCTGTTTGTAAGTACTACACTTCAGGAATCTACGTCTGAAGGATCATCTCATCTTTCATTGTATTAAAAGCTTATCTGTCAAATCTGCTTCAGCTTCTTCTTCTCTTGGCTAACTGAGACTCATCCTTCATATCCATTTCCACTGGATTTGTCTGTTCAATTCACTTTTCCAAGATAATTTCCTGTTGTGTTTTATTAAAAAGTACGGTTGCACCTGCGCATCCTGAAAGTGAATTCATATCCTCAACAGCTGCACAGCTGCTTTTAGAAAACGAAGAGTAAAGCATGACTGTAACCCAGCATCACTTGATGTCGCTGCACGCACTGACACTTACCGTACCTCTGAAATGACACCAGTGATAATAAGTTTGAACAGCAGCTCGCTCCTTCTGAGGATTTGCTAACTCATTTTCCGACTGAGCACACACCTAATCAATCTGGACGTTGAACAATGGATACCAGGAAGGTTGTAATAATACCAGATAATGACAAATTCTTATCAGAACACGTTCCTGTGAACTGTCTTGGATTAGATTTCATTAAACATTGATGGAGCGTTGACTATATAACAGCCTCGACCACTTTTAATCCCCACAGCATTCACTTATTATTGTCGTCAATCATGACGGTGTTTAGTGGTGAGTCATGCTTCTTGGCACACTGGGTTAGGTTAACATTTATTGCTACGGTTAGAGGTTCAAAGACAGTTTAGTCCAACAGCTCGGAGAAGAGGACAAACCGAGGTTCTCAGTGACCAGGAAATAGGATCCACACGTACAAGTGGAGCAGTTTTTAAAACAATTTCCTTTTACTGAGAAACGAAAAGGTTGTCCACACACACACACACACACACACACACACACACACACACACACGTACGTCGGCTCCAAAGTGGCAGCAGATGCGTGGCTGAAACATGTAAAAGAAACCAAAACTATTTTATCTACAGTCAATGTTTTTATGACAAGTGGTTAATATTCATTCAAGGACATAATAAAAATGCCTTCATGTTCACAGACTTTCATCAATGGTTCCACGTTTGAATAATAAACATTTAGCCAAGATGAACAATGTTCCTCTGAAGCTCAGTAACTGACATGTTGACCATGTTATTTTGTTTAAACTAAAATTTAACACACGATCGTTTTATGATGCTTTTAATATGCTGCGAGCTAAAGTTGGTACGGTCTGTGTCAAATATCAGCATGATATAAATAAAGTAAATACATTTTCATCTCTCCAAAATAACGATCCATTTTTAAACTAATCACTTTCTGTTATCCTGTTTAAAAACTGGAGCCAAATAAAGACTCAGCAATCAGCTTTCAGTCTTATTGAAACACCTGATCGTTCTAAGAAAGCATTTAATTCTACACTCATTAATATTAATAATAGAAACACCTGTTAGTGCAACAAGCAATAAGGCCGAGAGCTTCACATTCTTCACATAACTGTTATACATGTAGGCTTCACTGCAGGCCTGTTGCATTAGAGTGCATTGCTGTTAAGTGTACTGACTGAACTGACTTAAGCAGACTGTGACTTTGGCTTGTCCAGCCTCCTGTCAGCCGCGTGGCTCTGCTGCACACGAGGAGCCCTGAATCGTCCTTAACGGGGAGGTGAATTAAGGAGTTTAGATCACAGCATGCTCGCGGCCACAGCAAACAGGTGCAGGTGTTACTTACTCCATTCTGGTGACCCAGACACAACAACAACGAGAGGAGAGGAAGGACTCGAGAGTGAGTGGGGTGAACGAGCAGGGATAGGAGCAAGACATGATCGGGGGGCATCGTGCATCACAACAAAGAAACTTTTAAAGCCGTCATTCTGTTCAAACTCTGTCACATGTTTACATGCACTGCTGTCTATGTGGCGTTTGGTGCATTACTTTGTATACAGTTAGCATAAATGGAGCCTGTTCTACGTCTCGCTGTAATATGTGATGTTAATGCTGAGAATCAGAATCACCTTTGATTGTGTAACAACAGCATGAATACGACGTGCAGAGTGTGCAAAGGCTATTTTCCTGCTGTGAAATGCAGACTTTGAGAATTGAAACCACTTTTCCACAAAAATAATTTCAACTCCAGGAGCAACAACAAAAACTGAACTAATCTGATCTCAGTGTGGTTTTATCAGCTCTGCCGACAGGCTCCACACAGGTACCAAAACATGCACACAAACAGCCGAGGGCAAAATTCTTTTCCTTGTAATAAAAATGTTTGGATGGTCCGACTGTGTCCTTGTGGCCTGTCAGGATAAAAAAAGGCTGGTCTGAGCTGCTATTTGTCTCACCTCAAATATCTCAAAGCCGTAGATGTCCAGGACGCCCATGACCTTGTGCCGAGCTTTAGTTTGTGCCTGCAGGGACACAATATTGGTACCATTAGGAATAAAGTACAGCAGTGGAGTTTTGTCAGTCTAAATAAATAAATTAAAAAGATGCCTGACATCGCTTACTTGTATGCTTTCATTGATTCTGGTAACCAGCCAGCTAAACAAGCGACTGTAGAGATTTTTGGCAAGGGCATCTCGGGCATAGTAGGCCTGTGAATGAAGACACTGTTAATGATGAAGCGACAATAAAGCGAACCAGCAGAATCGGCAACGATTCATTTTATTACATATCTGCAGAATTTAACTAAACTTGTTCCTTAAAAAAAGCTATCGTGGCTACACTGATTCAAAGGAAACAGAGCAGCGGCCATACATGAGCAGAAATATGAGGATTATAAAGTCAGGCTAATAAACCCTTTCCTCGTCTGTTCTGGGCACACAGGGCCCATGTTTGCAGCATTAATGTTATATGAAGAGTCTGAATGAACCCACTAACCTCGAAAATATGACCTACATTTGAATTTCCAGGAGGAATACTGCACATGTATAATGCAGACGTTGTCATGTAGAAGTGGCACAGAGTCGGCAGCCAGTAAAGCAAGTCAACGGGAAGAAATGGCCCTTTGGTGTGTGTGTGTGTGTGTGTGTGTGTGTGTGTGTGTGTGTGTGTGTGTGTGTGTGCGTGCGTGCGTGTAATAAGCAGGTGAAAGAGATGCCAGTCTGCCTCTGACCTGGGCCACATTCAGCGTCGTGGAGACTTTCTCCATTTTAGCCTCCACTGTGCGGTAGCTGAACGCCCTCTCCAGCACCGACTGCTCGATCCCCAGCAGCTCACACATCTCCTTCAAATCTGCAAAGTAGCCACAGAAAACGGATTAAGACACGCAGAAAATGCTTTTGCAGACATCAGGTCTCATCTTGTGATGGTTCTTATTCTACATTTGATTCGAATCAGAGGGTAACGTCATAAGGAAGCTGTAAGGAGGAAGAATCAACCCTCGTAACCTCCTCAGCGTTTGGGTTTTATTCCCGACAATGAGGTGTTCCCACCGGCAGAGTCGAGGGAAAAGCAAAAACAGAGGACTCATCTGAATAACACGTTGCAGCTGATTATTAACAATGCAGTCTTTGATTCAAATGTGGGAAAAAAAGAGGAAAGCACGGTTGTCCAAGACTCACTGAGGGAAAAATGCAAATGAATGATTTCCCTAAAAACAGCAGCTGTGAGGGTGAAACTCTTGTCACGCAAATCATAACACAAATATTGTTTGAGGACAACAAGCTGCCAACAGGGGACCAGGCCCAGTGAGCAGTGGGTCAAAAGGGTTAAATGAAAGGAGAAAATATTCACAATAACTCCTGTGAATAAAAAAACAAAACAGTGTAAAATATGTCCGATGAAGGCGCAGCAGCACCAAGCCCACCATTTTTGTCTTTGACGCGGCTCTCGTCGGTGCCGTTGCAGCGCGACTCTGGCTTGAACTCTATGTTGCCAAGCTTCAGCACAGCTGCCACCAGCTCCAGCACCGACTGCACCTCGTCCTCCATGAAGCCCACGATCTGCATGGCGTTCTGGAAGAGGGCGAGAAGAGGGAAAAGACAGAAACAACGTCACTAAGGCACCGACGTTCCTGCAACTTGGTGCAGAGGGGAACACCTACAAACATCACACAGAACATCCTGACAGCTGACAGGTAAAGTGAATCGCACTGATTATATCTTCATCATGGCCTCTGTTAGCAGGCGGGAGGTGTCAGAGAGGGGGAACATTTTGTCCTTAAAGTTGATGTTAGAAGCAGGAATCGTTTTCAAGCGTAAGGATTTGGGAGCGTTTGATAGAACTGGGTCAGCTCCTGTGGGGTGTTCCTGATCTGCAGGGGTCAGTGATCCAAGGTAGCTGAACCAGTGATGGGCTCATGGGTGGCCAAGACTCCCTTATGGTCAGCCTTTACTCCCACAGCAGCTCTTCAGTCCAACAGATGAGCTCAAATTGCAGAAAACGTTCGTGCTGGTTCTGATAGAAAGGTGAGAAAACACAGAGCATCACAGGTTGCTGTGTGTGGAGCTGCAGACCTGACAGGGTCTCCATGCTGTCTGCTGCTGAAAGCACCAACACTGGACATGTGGCCATCAGATCTGGACCACAGAGCGATGGAAGAAGGTGGGCTGGTCTGATGAAGCACGTGGATGGCTGGGTGGTTGTTCCCCAGGTAAGTGATGAACATCTGGTACATCAGGATGCATTATGGGAAGAAGGCCAGCCAGCAGGGGCAGTGTAACACTTTGAGCAATGTTCTGCTGGGAAACCTTGTGTCCTGCGTCCATGTGGATGTTACTTTGACACGTACCATCTACCTAAGCATTGTTGCACATCATCTACACCCTTTCGTGGGAACAGTGCTCCCTGATGGCTGTGGCCTCTTCAGCAGGATAATGTGCCACAAGTCAGAAATGGTTCAGGAATGGTTTGAGCACAACAGCCAGTTTGAGGAGTTGACTTGACCTCCAAATTCCCCAGATCTCAATCCAGTCGAGCCATGTGCTGGACCCACACGTGGAGGCCCCACCTCACAGCATACAGGACTTACAGGACCTACATCTGGGTCCAGATACAACACACCTTCAGGGGCGGAGTCCATACTTCGATGAGTCAGGAGGACCAACACAATAGGTGCTGATAATGTTGTGTATATCACTGCTCTGTGATCAGTGCTCTCACAATGAGTTTATTAAAAAGACACATCTAGTCTTCTCACTGGTTTGTGGAATCCACTCAAACTTGTACACACTGTATATATATAAAGCAAAATCCTATCAAACATATCAGCACAAGCTATCATAACACCTGAAATCATGAATTTGAATATTTAAATCTCTTTAACGGAATCCCGGTCCATCATATTACAGTCAACCTTCCTCTTCCTGGATCACAGACACAGAGCAGTGAACGGT
The DNA here is from genome assembly GCF_041146795.1 of Maylandia zebra. Taxonomy (NCBI): domain Eukaryota; kingdom Metazoa; phylum Chordata; class Actinopteri; order Cichliformes; family Cichlidae; genus Maylandia; species Maylandia zebra. The sequence goes on from NC_135182.1 coordinate 35,481,146, forward strand.
GACGACCGATGATGGAGAATTCATGAATCGCAAACATTTAATCAAACATCAACAAATAAACATTTAAGAAAAGAAAGCTCCGTGTGGCGGCGTCATTGTGTGGAGGGAATGTCGTCTCGTGCTTCCTGTGGAGAAACGCAGCTGCAGCAGGAACAGCGTTAAAAACTCTGTGGGAGTCGATGAGAAGCAGGATGTGAGGAGGGGGAATGAGTACAGTAGAGAGTGACAGAGCAGGCTGTAGGGGCTTATACAGTAGCTGAGCAAAGCATGCTGAAACAGGCCTAATGACACAGCACAGGAGATAGCAGAGCGCTTCTCCCAGACACAACATCCTCTGTGTTACCATCAATAAGGCTGAGAAGACGCACAAAGACAAAATAGCACATATTTGTGCAGAGCTTCAATAAGAGGAAACTCTTTTCTCCCGTGGCTTTCTCTGTTTTTGGAGTTTTTCCTGTGTTTAATCAATACAAACCAGTCTTTAATCCACCGTCAAGATCAAAGTTCACCTGGTTTTGCAACAGGTGGGAGGGCCGCTGGCGTGAAGTGTTGACACAGCCAGCAATACTGACGCCAAAGCACGTTTGTTCGTTTGTTCTGCCGTGGAGATAGCAGGGCAATCAGACCGCCTCCTCGCTCTGCCGCGCCACACCGAGTTAACAGAAATCCCGCAGAGAGGAAAGTCTGTGCCAAACGTCACGAGGGTGAGGCGCAGCGTCGGGCTCCACCAGTCATACGGACACACGTATGCGCTCTACTCACTCTGACTGTCCTGAAGTTAGCCGCATCGTCCAGTCCGCTGACCGCAGCAGAGTCCAGGCTCAGGTAGTTGTACTTGCTAAAGTCCCGGTCCAGCTTTAGCTTCCCTGTGACACACAAACCATGTGGTTGTCATTTAGACTCATGCAGCGTAACTACACTCCTGCCAGCTGCCCCATAAAATCCAGCACAGCTCTGTGAGCCGATAGAAGATGCTGAATTCAATTCCCGTTTAAAGAAACACAACTGATGGTGTTGCCTTAGAAATTTTAGAAAAATGTGTCTAAGCCCTGGGGTATTGCCCTCCTTCAGTTCTGACACGGTGTATTCAAACACTGAGCTGCTGCTGTGAACATCATGCTGGAAGATCAGATTGCCCTCTTTAAAGGCCTCCCTGTCATTTAGTAGAGAAATCCTCTTCTGGGTGCATGTGTCAGATTTCATTCATAGCAGTATTAACAACAGCTAGAGCCTCAGTGATGTGTGCGCTCTGGGGTCAATGACCATTATATTGTTCTCCTTTGTGAAGAACATTAAACAATGGCCCCTCGCAGCAGAAACGCAAACAGAGCGAGTGGGTTTCACTCTCTTTGTTCTCGTGGTGTTTATTAGGCAGGAAGGACGACTTATTAATGCGTTAGCCATGTGTTCATGCAGCTGCATGGGGGGATTGGCACATTTAGTATACACACGGTAAACGTAACAGTAAGCAGAACATCAGGCCTATTTTTTTAATTCATACTGCGAGCATCCAGAGACGTGCACATTCTGAGGTCTTTCTCCTGATTCTCAAAGTGGCATTGATCCCGGCAGCTCTACGTTCCTGTCCAGGTCACCATTCGACCAGCTTTTCCAGCAGTTTTACTCACTGAGCGTGTCGTCTGAGGCTCCAGACAGAAGCTGATAAAAGACGTGGAAGTTCCTCTCGCCTCTCGGCTGCTTCACCACACGTGACTTCTCGAGCAGATCTAAAAAAAGAAAGAAAGAAAAAACAAAAGGAAACAATGACACACAAAGACGAACCAGAAGCCTGCACAGGAAATCCTTCTGCTGCCACTCTCAGGTGCCCCCAGCAGTAAATATCGAGCCGAGCCTCAGGAATTAAAGCTGCCCGGTCTGTATTTATAGAGCTCGACTGGGATCCTCGTCCAGCGATGGTTTTTTCAGTCTCCAAGGTGACCAAACCAATATTGGTAATTATCTCTGTGTGCAAACACCACAGGAAGAAACCCCACGAACGATATCAGACGTCAGCCCTTTCTCCGGGGCTGGAACCGAGTGCACCTGATTAAAGAGGGACCATCATCCTCTCACCACATCAGGAGGAGTACGATTTAATTAAAGCCCGACTGTGCTGCTCAGCAACATCACCGGCTGAATAAGCATTCAATTTGTCTATTTTTAAAAAACAGCTTATTTTAGGAAACTTGAAGAGTTGGTGTTGTACTCAAGTGAAGAGTCTGGGGAACAAACTGACCACAGTGACCGGGACCAAAAATCAGAAGGAAATAAAAACGGCTTTTGGCGATTTTCAGCACTTAAGGCTGTTTAAACACCGACTCACAGATCTGTGGTCGTGGCTCCACTGCAAGCACCAAACTAGAGGTCGCTGCAGCCCCGGGGCTGTCGGGGTTAGCAGCGGATTGTGACACCCACCGGCCACGAATCACGTTAGTGGCTCCGTGAGAGCTTGCACATCAATAATACAACATCCACAACTGAGTGGCTGTCAGCAGCAATACAGAGCTGTGATTAAAGATACAGAGAGGACAAGACAAGCCACTGAAAACCAGTTCCTCCATCACAGACAGACACAGGGGCAGGGCAGCGAAGTGACCTGAGCACAGCCATGTCCAGCCACACTCAGTACTCAGCTTTACTTTGAAGAGAAGGAAGGATTCCACTTTCTGCTGCAAAGCCTCCTGAACAGCGTTTATTTAATGTTCCCTCAGCCTCAGATAAGCAAACACACATTCAAGCATCCGTGCGGGAACAATATTGTGTTATGTTGTGACTAAAGGCATGCCAAAAATGTCTCCCCACTATCATTACCAACGCTACTGAGAACTTCTCATAAATCATAACCAGCTATTCTCGGCCGTAGGAAGCAGCGAAGGTTCAGAGGAGGTTCGTCTAAAACATAATGAGCAGACAGGAATCCATCCAGGCCTGGAAGAGCAGCCGTGTAGCTAGCCAGCTCGGTCTGACCAAGTCACATGTCAGCAGCTGCTTCTCACAGACCATCTTTGTGTCTGACTGACTCAGGCGAGCAGACAGAGGTTCATTTGTGCCTCGGCTGTCAGCTTCCGTCTTTGTTTCTGTGACCTCTGCCGGGGAAGCCAGCTCAGACAAAACAATGTGAACAGAGGCGAGATCAAACCAAAACACTGCCAAGGAGCCGAGGGGGGAAAGACGAGGCTGGAATGACGGCGTTTTCGGAGGAATGTGATTTACAAATACTTAAAATATCAATCAGGGAAAAAAAAGAAGCTTTCTTTCCATTTTATTACTCACAGTTACTGATGACTCCGCCCAGGGGATCTCCTTTGAAGTCAAACTCAATGTCCATGTACTTTCCCTGAGGGTCAAAGAGCAGCAGTTAGATTTTATTGCCATTGTCTATTTTTAAAAACGTCGTATAGATTCAGTCGGTCGGAGAAGTGTAAGGACTCCGAGCACCTAAAGATAACAGGGAGGCGTGACCTCTTTTTAAAAAATGACATTCAGGCCTTTTTTCTGACTCTCTCTGAAACCTGGAAGTTGAGACAGAGAGTCCTGTGTTTGGGCTTTTTCCCTCCTCTGATGTATTAATAGCAGACAGCTCCTCTGAACAGGCCAAGCTCTGCTGGTAAATGGGTTTTAGCCAAACTCAATAAGCCTGCTGCACTCAGCAAAATGAAGAGCCAGCTTGACTTATAGTTTTCTGATCAACCGATGGCGCTCTGATGAGCTGATATCTGGTGAGCGGGCCTGAGGTTGCTGCGAAGGTTAGCTAAATATAAACAGATCAGGGTCATAATCCGTTATAACGCTCACCGCTACAACTGCATGTCCGTGCACCGGCACGTGCTGCCATCTAAAAGTAGGCGGATGATTAAAAACCGTGTGCACGGTGACACAAAAACTGGGACACGACAGGTAGGTTGGCAGTTCGCCTGCGAGCTGGCACACGCTGGGAGAATCGTTTTCTTTTACAATAATCGAGCGTCAGGCACAAGAAGGAGAACAAAGTTCAGTCCTGGGGGGCTGGGGTGTTACTGAAATAGACTTTTTTGGGATGGACTGCCAGCTGCTAAGATGAAGTGACTTTTTCTCTTTGAAGAAACTGCAGCTAACTAAACATTCATGTTAGAAACATTTAGAAATGAACAGCGATGGAAATCACAGGAGATCAGACGTCCCCAAAATACTGAACTGGGCAGTTTGAGGAAAACAAAGGCAATGTTACAACTGCAGTTACATTGTTACATTGTAACATTGAAATTGCTGTGTGTGTGTGTGTGTGTGTGTGTGTGTGTGTGTGTGTGTGTGTGTGACCAAAGCAGCTACTTAATCACCCTTATGACGCCAGACCTATGTTAGAGATAGGCATTAAATTTCTCCTGCTTTTCCAACAATCAGATTCAGAGAGATACGAGACGCAGAGGAACGGGCGGCGCAGTGTAGGTGAAAGGCCTCATCCTGCTCGCTTTATGTAAAGAGCATTTCCTGAGGCATGTGCACATGTACTATATCAAATGTGCAAAGCCTGCTCAGACTGAGGGGGCGTGTGGACCCGTCTACTGGGAAGATCCAGGGTCTCAGATTACATGGGAACACAGGGAGGACACCAAGAAATATCACCTGTATTTGAAAAAACATATTCACATGCATGATAGTCAAACTACCTCACATGCATGAAAACACGTTCTGGAGTAATGTTGCCATAAACACAAACAGTATAAGCACACAGGACATGCACACCAAGTATTCAAGAAACAAAAGCTTTCTGAAAAAGAATGTGTGTCACGAGATCATTTTTCCAAACCACAGAAGCTCGTCCTGCATACTTACAAATCTGGAAGAGTTGTCATTTCTTACAGTTTTGGCATTTCCAAAAGCTGAAGAGAGGAAAAAAAGAAAAATCAGACACAAATAATTAAACTAATGGATTCAGAAAGCTTTACAAATAATGCAAAGCTTGTGCAAATAACCTCAGAGTAAAGTTACCGCCGATGCATTGCAGAGAGGCCATTAAGAATATTCAAAACCTTCATAATGATCCCTAACCTCGTGCCCGAGTCCAGCTAGCTGTCAATCATACATGGCCTGGATGTCAAAGCCATTTGTACTGATGAGGCCCCATAATTCTGGGTGGATTAAGCAAAGCACCAGGGCTTTGCAGGCTTAGGGCGGGCTGAACCTTGATGTCACGCCACGTTCAAAAAGTGCTTCAATGCGGGCTCCTGCTTGTAAATAAACGTAACTAAAGGGTTCATTAAATATTCATTTTTGACACAAACAACTTTGTGTTTCGTGCACAATCAGGCCTTTCAGAACATCTCCCTGCTACGACCTTTCCATTGGCTTCACACCACATTTCTACATAAAGATGCCATTAACGTGTCACGCATCACAGCGCTATTAGCATAACTGCTTAATTGCTGATAACAGCTGATTAATGTGCATTTAAGTCGGCGGTTGCTGTGAATGTGTGGGCTGCTAGTCTGGCACAATGGCAGCCAGAGGGAGAGGAGGACGGGGAAGGAGAGGGCTGGAGGAAGATAAAGAGACGTAAATGAAAAGAAACCGAGGGCGACAAAGAACGAAACCAATGCGTATCGTGTCGCAGAGCGCGAGCGTGACGGATCCGTCGTGTTAAGCGTGACTCTGTTCCCTTTCCCCCTTCTCAGTGTTAGGGCAATTAGACTGACGTGAGCTAAACTCTTGCAGATGTGCGGGGTTTTCTGCAGCAACCCGGGCATACAGCTTCATCATTCATGGGCATTTCCTGTCCACTGCCCCCAATTAAAATACAGCTGTTTGTGTGCCAGAACTGAGCTGTGGGAATGAGTGTGTGTGTGTGTAGCGTCCCGTTTAGCTAAGAAAATAAAAAAGTGTATTATACAGTATTTATAAGATCCCTAAAGTTATTTTGCGGATGAGTTAACTTGCCTGTGATTACATTTCCGTGGTTATATAATCATCTGTGTTTACAGATTAGCTAAGCTAGCTAAAAGAAATGTTTTGTAGGTTGTGTGACTAACTGCCAGGAGCTTTGCATTTTTGTTTTGGTGTATTGTGCATTTGGAAATCAAGCCAAAATATCAAAGACCATCATTAAACGCTCTCATGCAGCGGTTTGCAGTGCATTTACAGTCGGGCTGCAAATATCCTGCACAGTCTTCTCGTTTCCTAAACGCCGAGTAAAGAAAGCTGCTTTTCTCAGCTGCACTTTGAAGATCTCTTGAATTAGAGCAGCTCTGGCAACCCCTCAACACACATCCACCCTCCAAACGTGAACTTCAGACAACCCAGCTCCTGAATTGGGACGCAGCTTGGGCATCTTCACTCACCCTCCAGCACGGGATTGGACTGCAGCAGCTGTTCCTTGACCTTATTCACCTCGTGGCCCTTCCCACACACCGCTGCCACATACGACATTACCAGCTTACTGGCCTCTGAAACACACACACAGATAAATATAATGTGATTCACATGACTGAGGGACAAGTGCAGAGATGTCGACCTGTTTCACCATCCCCTATAAAAATCCCCCTTACATCATCCCCCCCGACAGCCATCAGAGCAGGGTGTGGACCGTTCGTTAGGGTGCAGAGCAGAGGAGGAGGTCCCGTTATAAAGACTTGCTTTGTTAAATTACACGGTGACCAGAATTGCATCACATTATCATCATTCATACTATGATTACACTGAAAGCCAGGGGAAAGCACGGGAATAAAACTTTCTGTGGAGCTGAAAGTGATTTAAAAATGCTCCAGCACAGCGTGCTGCAACTAAGACACGTTTCCCCAAAAATAATTCTCTGCTTGGCTCAAAAAGCTACATGTCCTGTCTGAACAAGCGACAAGCCTCGTCGGACGACAGCTGGCATCAGGATCGTCTCTCCTGACCAGAGAGCGGACGGTGACCCAGAACCGGCGATGCGTGCGGCGTGCCAGGCAAGGACAGGAAAGACCTTCAGAGCAGTCGTCGGTACAGATTCCTGATTAGTCTGGCAAACAGCTCGGGACACGTACTTTTATCTAAACGTAGGAAAAAACTTTTCTGAGTTACAAGCTGAGGACTTTAATCCTCACGTTGTTATCTCTCAGGTTAGGAAAGTAAACGTACTCCGTCTGCAGACAATAAAAACTGTTATGTCTCCTGCACACTGAGATGGAATCTGATAATAATTTTGGTCACATCCCCTTTATAGAAGCCACAGTCAGAGAGAGCCTGAAAAAAGAAACCCCTATCACACTTTAATGTCAATGACCCATATCGATAGGGTTGGTTTTGATGGCCTCGTTTCACTGCAGAGCTTCGGGGCTGATGAGATTACCGAAATCCAAATTTATCTCCGACTTGGCTGCAGAAACTGCTCCTCGGAGTCGTTTTTTCTTTTCCCTCCAACAACCAGGAGAGGTTTGGAGTTGGAATAAAGCCTGGTGCATCCTACAGAACAGAACACGGCCGGTCTGACTGCACTGTGCCCCCCGTGGTGGACGCCACTGATGCATCACCGAGAAATAATCCTGGTTATGGATAATATATATTCCTACACAGTGCTGACAAAGGCTGCAGGCAAAGTTCTGCTGGGAAATCGGAGCTCCTGTCAGAGATCAGCATAGCAAGAGTTTGAAAGCAGGTTACACAAAGGAAATGTATTGATATGCTGGAACTTCTTAGCTTTATTAATAATGCAACTTGTTGCTTAAACATGTGGTGTTCAGTGTATTCAGATTTTTAGGGGGTGATGTAGGATGATGGAGAGGTCTGAAAAGCCCTCAAAAAATACGACAAATAAAGTACAGCTTTAGAAAAATGAAAACATAACAGTCTGAGGTCATTAAGGTTGTTTTGCACAGCCTTATAAATGCATGTACAGCTTACTCGGGCTGCTGCCACGTCTCACCGAGCCAGAACGTTCTTCGGGACAACGTTGGCCGTGCGAACAGGTCAGAGTTTGAACTTAAAGTATGAATGAATGTCTGCAGCTGCACTGAGCTGCAGCAGCACTCCCAGAGCCAACACGCAGTCAGATGCATACTGCTGTTACCTGTGACACAGCACAGGAAATACCATCCTCTTGTGTTTCTGTACAGTATGTGAAACTGCTCCAGAACATGGATACACCATCATAAAAACCACACAATATGGAAAAAAGCTTCAGTCTGATGGAAAGTCCAGCCTTTAAGTGTTCATAACAGTGTGAATGTGACTGACTGGCTCTGAATATACATAATTTCACAAATATGAGGAAACCACAGCCGTGTGTTTGCTGCTGTAATATGTCTACCGCCATGACTTTATGTGAGCAGAGTCATTATCTAGTTTCATGTCCCAACACGATGTTCTCAAAACAAAACTGACATCAGCTCCCTTTTATGGAGGATTACATCCCACAGCCCTTATCGGCTTCTTTACAAGTTATGACTACATTTAAAACAAAGAACCGCTGAGCACATGAAGTGTTAGACACTCTGTTAGAGCCTGATTGAAGGTGTTCGTTCAGTGTGGTGAGGTGATCCCGTTACCTGCTCTGAAGTTATGACACAACAAAAAAAACTGAGCATTTACCAGTTTTCCCAGCTCCGCTCTCCCCTGTGATGAGAATGCACTGGTCCTTGTCCTGGTCCCTCAGCGAGCGGTAGGCCTCGTCTGCCAAAGCGTAGCTGCAAAAGCACAAACCCGAAAGCCTCCACGTTACATTTGCACACAGCTAACTGCTGTTCACGTATATTCTCTGACATTTTGTGGGTGAGGGCAGTTAGAGGTCGTTCACACACGCTGCACGCTTATGTGCCAGGCTGCATGGCGTCTACACTAATCACCAGCACGTGGGATCACTGGCTTGGATCGGGACATCTTGGACATGCACAGACGTGCAGTGAGCTGCAGCTTTATTTGGCTGGCCTGTCCTCGGGATTTGGCTCTGACAAAACTTAATTATTAAAATGATGTCACAGCGACTCTGATTTGTTGTATATTTATACACATATTGAAACCTTTACATATAAAATGCATTTTTAGGAATCTGCCTGCTTTAATAAAACCTCGAGAGGTCCCCGAATAATGAAAGCAGTCTACGTGAAACCGACCTGGGTGGATAATTAATGATACAAAGGTTAAAAAAAAAACCTACGTCTTACATTCTGGGACAACAACACAAAGGAAAAGTGAAACTACAGTTTCGCCCCCACTCAGTTCCACAACAATACATTATTTGTTCTCTTAATGCAGGAAATCCCCTGTGATGGTCTGAGATCAGGGTGTGGATGTACGAGGGCCATATCGCAGTGACAGCTTTTTATCTCTTGTGGCAAAATGGTCTATAATTCTGACACGATATTCCCACAAAGACAGAGCGCTAAGGAGACGCCTGCGACAACAACTTTTTACAGCTTCCATTTGGCAAACAGTCGTTCACAGCGCGGCAAGAGCTGCGTCCAACTTTCTCCTCCAACAGGACACGAGACGGCAAATCAGCTGTTCCGGCCCGTACTTTGGCTTGATTCAGGAATTTGGTCCAAAGCAGTGTGTGTCTGTGTGTGTGTGTGTGTCTGTGTGTGTGTGTGTGTGTGCGTGCGTGCAGGAAAAGATAGAGTGGATTTGCAATATCGGATCATCTAAGACCTCCATTATGAGCTCCGGCAGGATTAAGTAAAGGCTGATGTATTGTGGGGGTGTCACTGGAAAGAAACTGGGATAACACAAATTTTGTCTTAAGCTCATTTCAAACAGACGACCTCGCTGCTCACGTGACCCCGAGAGTCCCCAAGATCTCTACAGATACAACAAGACTCTCTTAGTTCTGATAACATTGAAAGCATCAAGGTCTTAATCTCCCAGCTTTTCGAGTATCAAGCAAAGATCAACATCTTTAAGTTTTACATTTCACATTGAGTAAAGGGTAAACATAGCTCTAGGTCATTTTGGAGGAATGCTTCAGAAACAGCCTCTCCCCAGCGTCTAATTTGCTCTTATTCCTGCCTGGAGGGTGGGAACACTCGAAAAGTCCCAGGTCTCGGTAATATCCCAAATCAAGAATTTATATGCACAAAGTGCACCCGACGTGAACGCAGGGAGGAATGTGACATTCACGGATGCTGACACGCAGCACTACCATTGGGCACTGGGTCTGAACTCTGAACACTTGCTGAGGTTACATTTATTTGTAGAGGCAATGCTGTTGTCAGATTCAAGTACTCTGCACATCAAAATGAGCTCCAACCATCTGGCTTTAAAACCAGTTAAATTAGGTTCAAAGCGATTTCTAAAGGAAGTGTCATCATTCGAGTTTGTGCAAAGGCTGTCCGGCATCATTCTGTAATTCCTGCTCCAGCTTTCAGAAATCCACCAAGACGTGGAAAATGAAACTCCTGCCTAAATCTAATTTTGGGTGAAGCAGCGAATGCATTAGTGAGGCCGGGGCTGCACGGAGCCGAACTTTAAAGCGTGCAATCACACACTGAACTAAGACTGACCCCTGATTTGTAAAGAAGTTGATTGCTAGTAGGAAGCCATGACAGAGAGAGTGCCAGAGATAGACAGCCTAGTGAATGTATTCCAGACCACAATATGAAGTTAAAGCTCAGGCGGGCTAATGGAGCTCAAGGTTCTGCACCATCACACATTGATTTGGATCAGACCTCATTCGGCCCTGCTGCCAGGCCTCTCCTTTAACAGCCCCCAGTGCAGGCCCGCAAACAATCCATAAGGTAATGGGCTATACTAGGGCAGCATTTCTCCGACTGACAGGCTGGTGTGAGTAGTAAATATAATTGTGAACTAATATGAAGGAACCCAGAGAAACCATACCACACCAAAGAACAGGATTCCAGTTAAACTCCCATTCAGTCCATTTATTTACCCTGGAGTCCTGTAAATATGGCTAATAAATAATAACCCAGATGTGCTGTAGGCATCCAGGACAACAGTTTGCCAATTCAATTTCATTTATACAGCGTAAAATCACAACAACAGTCGCCTCACAGTGCTTTACTGTAGACCCTACAATAACACATACAGAGAAATACCCAGCACTTTGGCGACAGTGGGAAGGAAAAACTCCCTTTTAACAGGAAGAAACCTCCAGCAGAACCAGGCTCAGGGAGGGGCGGGGCCATCTGCTGCGATTGGTTGGGGAGAGAGAAGGAAGACAGGATAAAGACATGCTGTGGAAGAGAGACAGAGATTAATAACAAAAACACCCAGTGCATCATGGGAGTCCCTCAGCAGCCTACACCTATTGCAGCATAACTAAGGGAGGATTCAGGGTCACCTGGTCCAGCCCTAACTATATGCTTTAGCAAAAAGGAAAGTTTGAAGCCTAATCTTGAAAGTAGAGATAGTGTCTGTCTCCTGAATCCAAACTGGAAGCTGGTTCCACAGAAGAAGGGCCTGAAAACTGAAGGCTCTGCCTCCCATTCTACTTTTAAATACTCTAGGAACAACAAGTAGGCCTGCAGAGCGAGAGCGAAGTGCCATAGGGTGATATGGTACTACAAGGTCATTAAGATAAGATGGGGCCTGATTATTTAAGACCTTGTATGTGAGGAGCAGGATTTTGAATTCTGGATTTAACAGGAAGCCAAAACAGGTTTATAGATATAGTCATATCTGAAGGTTACACTTCGTCGTCCCGTGGATTTATTTCCACGCATCCTCCAGGTCAGAAACACTGAGTGTGAAATTAACCGTGAATGTTACGTTTTTGCAGGGAACTGAAACCAACTTCCAGCTAGCAGCATTATTTTTTTCTGTCCCCAAGTATAAGCCTCTAATTCAATCCCCACCCCCACAAGCTCTGATCACAGCCCACCCCCCTGCCCTCTCCTGTACAACCAATCCAACGGGGTTGCATGGACGAGACCTGCCACAGGACATTACGTCACTGCTGAAAACGGCAGCAGAGCACAGCAGATGTCTGCTTTGTGAAAACACTCCTGTTGCCTGACCTGATCCTGACAATGAGCAAACCATCACACAATTATCCCCCCCAGAGGAAGCCTGTGGGCCCGGGGGAAGGGGCGAGTGTACCAGGAGAGGGCAGGGGGCGTAAAATAGGAGAGTGGGGGTCTTTTGCCACGGACTTGTCCCAGTGAGAGACACACACACACACACACACACACTTGCTATTCATATTCGTAATTATAATATGAATAGAGGTCAGCAGAAACAAGCCACACCCAAACCTTCACAAGATTTGCATCTTAAAATTGAAGAAATAAAACATTTAATCACCAGTAATTTGTCTCAACTTACAGTTTGTGATAATAATTATTCTGTATTTTTATTAAATGGACAAAAAATAAATAAAAATGTGCATATTTACAAATAAGAGAGCAACATAAAGCTGGGAAATGAGTCTAAACAGCAATTAGAGTTGTGAAGTGATGAAGCATCAAGACCTTGAGAGAGAAAACAGAGAGTGAGGACTAAAAACCCCCCAGAGGCCTCCCTGATCAGTGTGTGGAGATGGGGGTTAGGCTGGGATCAGGCCTTGGGCTGTAAGCGCTGCTTGGCACCTCCCCTAGACATCTGCCTGCAGGCTGTAATTTGGACGTGCACGTGGCAGCGGTGAACACAAAGCCACACTGGCATGAGGTAAGCAGCAGAAAATAGTGCCTTCAGTTCTTTTACCACCAGCCTCTGGTAGCACAGGAGGTTGGTGACCTGAATTTCAAGGGTGGAGTACTTTGAGGAGAGACTGAACATACTTTAATGTCAGGATAGATGGTGATGAAGCTGTAATGTATGGCCTGGAGCCCACCCAGCTACTGGAAGATAAAAGGCTGTCCCCAATTAATGATCATCTTACTCAGGGGCTCTTAGCCGTGTCATCGTGCCGCCTTTTGCACATTTGCGAAGTCATTTTCCAAAAAATCGTTTCATATCTTGCCCTGCAGTGGTAGTTATTGTTACTCGTTTCCATGCATAGGAGGGGGCAGCACAGTAGCCTGTGATCTCAGCGTGACCTGGCTCCTCTACAGGAAATCCGCCGCGCTCCAAAGAAGAAGCCAAGGAAACAACTCTTTCCTGACGCTGTACGGCCAGGTGGAAGAGTGGGTGAGTGCTGCAAGAAACACAGGGACGCGCAAATTCAGTGGCACATGCTTGGAGAGTTTAACCTTGTGGTGTGGGTGGGCAAGAGAGCGGATACGCACATGCACACAAAAGATCTTGATCCTAACAGATGTGCACCATCTGCACACCAAGTAAAACAATGCTGTTCTGTAAAACAGGTGGTAAGGAAAAGATCAGCTCACAGGACGAGCATCTAACAAAGAAGAAGAATATGACTACTGTCTCATAATCAAAGGAGGATTCGAAATGTGCAGCGTGCAATAAGGAACACCTATAACTTACTAAATTGAAAGTTCATAGTTAAGCACAGCTGCCACAGCTCTATAATTTATTCAACACTAGGTCGTCTAAGACCTTGGCTAAATTGCTCATTGATACCATCCACCCATACATCAAACTTTGAAAGGATCTACAGCTTTAATTTATTTTACCACACAGCAATTTAGTGTTCCAGAGCCGAGGAAAACACCAGTCCGAGCTGTGTATGCGATCAGTGAGAAAGCAGGAAATCAGCAGGTTGAGCAAGGTAGCAAACATCCTCAAAGACGCATTCAAGCAAAGAATTTTATTAATCTCTGGCATCAGGCTTTTGTGAATATGCTTTAATACATATTTTTCATGCACACACACATATTCAAATCTATAATAAAAGGTTTGAATGGTGTCATGAGAATTTATGCAAAGGAAAATTTTAAGGAAAGCAAAAGAACCTTGAAAGTAACAATTGTGTAAAAGATGGCCACATGTGCCGAGCTGCAGACAGCATGATGGAAACAGCTTTTTATAGCTTCGAAAGCGCCGTCCAGTCAGGTTTGAGGACTTCCTCTCTTCAGGGCTCCTGGTCACTACAGGCTCAGAGGCCTTTAAATGCAAAACAAATCTCAGTATTTAAGTACGTGGCTGCTGGTACTGAGATAAACGTGTTCATTTATTTTGTTTCAGTGGGCGACAGACTAGGACTGCAGGTCGGCCGGTTTATCACAGAGACTCTTGCTACCTGGCCATGCTGTTGTAATAAAGGTAGAATACTAAGATAAGCAAGGCTGCTTTGAAAGCAACATTATCTGGACGGCAGCATATGCTGCAAAACTTGTTTATCATACAGCATATGTGCAAGTCGCTAATGTCGTGCCATCATGGACGCGGGCTTTTGAACCGGGAGCTGACAGCAGGCCAGATGTTCCCTCTCTTCTTCACCCAAAAGCTGCATTGTTGATGGTTTCCCAAAGTCATTTCAAATCTCGATTTGTTGGACACAACACGACAAAATTGCTTCTCTTGAGTCTGTGTGCTCTAATAACACGTCTACTTTGTTACTTGCTATGACGCCTCATTAAACCTTACATAATACACTGGTGTCAATCTCAATAATAAAATGTTCCTATTCATAGTCATTTGCTTAATATGCAACCTTTGTTCTCAATAAATTAATTCCAATGTCCAAGGTCTACAATCCATGCAAAAATCAAGCTTGGCCCTGATAATCATCCCTACATCTCTCCATGTAACGCCATCAGCTCGACCTTTGGGGCCTGGGGTCAGGCTCTTTGGGTCTGTCAAGTGTGACTGGCAGTAATAACTCACAGCTCACAGACAGATTTGGGCCACGTCCACACTAATGCGTTTTCGATTGAAAACTTTTTCTCCCGTCCACGCTGAGACGGCGTTTTCAAAACACTCTCAAAAGCGCATACATACATACATCGCAGTGTGGACAGCAAAAATGGAGACTTTCTAAAATGATGACACATGTTAGTCATGTGATGCAGTCATGTGACTAATTAAACAAATACAGCGGAGGGCGTTACACAGCAGCTGTTTTGTTTGACAGCTCTATTAAAGATTAATATCAGCCTGCACGCACTCCTGAGAGCTTTTCTTCAAATTCTTTAATTCTCACTCGCTTTTGCAACTTTGTACTTTTGTGTTACTCGCAGCAACAACTCCACCTCATTGTGAGTCCATTTAAAAAAACTCGCTGCTTTTCCTCCACATTTTGCTGCAACGTTTCAAAGAGCCGGAAAGTAAATAAGCGGCAGACGGAAATGAGGCAGGTCGAATCTTCTTGCGCTTCACGCATGCGCAGGACTGGAACGTAATGTTTTCAGCCGTTTCAAAGTGGACGCACAACTGTGTGAAAAAGACCGAAAACACTAGTGTGGACGCGGCGCGCTTTCGGAAGGAAACGCCGTTTTCAAATCTGTCCGGGCCTCTGTGGACGTAGCCTTAGAAATACGAGTCTATATAATGATGTACGTCGTTGTTATATCAAAATGTAAATAAATGATCTGCCTCATAATAACACATAAACCAGTTTGTTATTACTCTCAGTCTTAGTGAGATTATTATGTGTGACAGTTAATAAGACATCAGTTTGTGAGAGTTTACTTTGTGTGTTGTTCGGGGCAGATAATACTTACTGAGCACCTGCAAAAAATTAATTAAAGCATGCGGTGTGTGCTCGCTTCTATTGAGGCTCTTCAGCACACAATAATATAAATAAATCTTATTATTGTCGGAGATATAAGGTTGGACGCTGGAACAATATTGCACGCAGCTAATACGAGTCTTATCTATTTGCCTGCGTTTCGGTATGCCTCACATATTTTGTTATGCAAGCTGTGTACACAGATAAAAGCTGCACCCATTGTTCTGACTATGAATAGGCAGAGTTTACAATGGATTTGGACGCTGACACACAGAGCAAATCCATTTAAAAAATATATGCTCGCCGAAGCAATAACTATCAGCCGCAGCAGTGTTTAATCTGTATCGTGTTAAACTATTGGCAGGTAAACGTATCGTCTTTGAAGACGTGGAAAATCTAAAGCTTTCTAAATTAAACACTGACAGCAGGGTTTTTAGTCTCATGGCATCAAAAAGATGAAAACTGCTCATGTAGAATTACAGCACAAATCAAGAGTCAAAACCAGCACGATCATACTTAACACAGACACGTTTTTCATCTCACGGTTTGTACGTTCAGTAACAAGCAACAGGGGCCCAACGTGAGCAAGAAGCAGGATGTAAGGGACTGCTCTCCTCAGGGGCAACGGGAGGTTATTACCGTCATGACGTCCGAAAAATAATTCGTTTATTCTGCATTTATTAGCCATTTTTTCAGTTTCAACCTGATGGGCTGCTTAAGCTCTACAGGCTCCTAATCAGTGCGTGTACACTGTACTGCATTTTTCTAATGATATAAGCAGCCAGAGTACTGCCTGCATGCATGAATGCAGCAACTGATTAGAAATTCTTGCATTATCCAGTTGAACACATTTGCATTTTATTCTTGGGTTGATGAGGTGGGTGGAAAAAGGAACACACACACGTTTTCTATCGTCTCACCATTACGCCAACACACATGCTGGAGAGGACTCACGCTGCCCACCTGAGTCAAAGTGCCATTTCAACAAGTGCCCACTTAAATCCACCTACATGCAGGTTCTGAGGTGCAACTTACCAAGGCGTCCTTGAACACAGTATTATAACACCAGAACAGTCCATGTGACTCGTTTGTTACCCAACAGCTCGAGCTGTGCAAATATTCAATAATATGTACTGTGTCCTTATTTCATATAATTTATAACATGCATAAATCCACATATTGCCTTTTGGTTAGTGTTAGATAGCACAGGTGTGATATCATCCTGCAGTAAATGACTCTGAAGTCCACATCCAGTGAGTAAACTTTATTTTTTCCCAACCATATCTTGTTCAAAATAAATAAAATACTAGCAGAAGCTGAAAATTTCTGGATCAGAGTGAAAAAAGGAAGTGAAAGCTGAAATCTGTGAGAAGGATGAAACAGTTGTAAACTCGTGGAGAAGGGTTAACGCGTTATACGTAGTGTAATTAAACATTACATAGGGTCGCATTGAGAGATCTGATATATGACTGTTATCAGACAGGAAGTACAGTTAGTTTACACGTGATACCCAACCTTTGACCTCGAGAGCACAAGTCTTTCTATTAAAAGTGTAATAACAATGATTTATGTCACCCGTGCTTCTAACAGATGCTGCAGGTCCTTCACATTATGCTTAATATGACTGGACTAGGGCTGGGCCATATTATACCGTTCACGGTAATACCGGTATAATGTTAGGCAACGATAGGAAAATGAAATATCGCGATAGAATGGGAGTAAAACGCGCATGCGCAGTGCCTTTGTTTTCATACGCACATGGCCGATTGTTGAGTGAAACAGATGAACCAGAATTGGTTTGTAAAAATGGTGCAACTTCCGTGATGTGGAACTGGTTTGGTGTTTGTCCGTCAGATACACAACAAAGCACATTTTTTTGCAGAACATGCAAGCGGCCGTCGTTATTGTCATATTTGTCGGACTAAGATGCTCTTAAATCTGGGAGTAATCTGGGTCCTAAACTCCGTATGCTTCTGGTCAAACAACACTGCAGCATCACTGAGAAACTGTCTAAATTATTTCATCTTTAATAAAACGATCAGCATTGCTGCTTTACCAGGTGTAACTATAAAGTTTAACTTCCAGGCATCCATGAAAACAAAAGTTATTACATTTAACGGAGTTAGAAGTTAGCAGGAAGCTAGCGGAAGTTAGCTCGCTAGTTTCGCTAGTTACCTAAGCATGATATTGCATGTTCTGACTGAGAGATTTCTGAAAAAAATCAAACGTACAGCTCTGCTATCACTTCCAACATAAATGAAGACAGGAAACTAAACAGCAGTGACGTTTGTAGGGTTACTGAAGTTGGGCTAGCTGGTATATAATGATGTGCTACGTGATCGCTAGCGACACAGCTATGTTAGCATAACATAAACAGTGAAGCTGGAGGACGAACACTAACACTTTTCCACTTATAAAAGTTAACGTGAAGGTTCCTCATGGTTAGAGACAAATGCAATCGCATGGCAGGATACTGTAAACGGACCAAACTTCAGTCAGGAGAACAACTGAGATAATCCATCCACAATACCAGGTTAGTCATTAATATACTGCAACAACATGGGAATAGAACAGCTGCCAGAGAATTCAACATTAATGAATCAATGGTACAGAAGTGGAGGAAGCAAGAAGAATGAGTTTAATAAAGTTTGATTTATCTGACTGCTTTGTTTCGCTTAATGTGCCTTATAATCCCGTGCGCCTTATGGTCCGAAAAATGCGTACTGCACACTGCAGTTTAATGTTGCAAAGCACCTCTTTTTAACTTCAGTGGATATTATACATGGTTATGCTCAGGATATGTCAGCCCATTTCTACTGGAAATGCCTTTTGGTTAAACTTTCAGCAAGGAATTTGCATTTGCACTGTTACATTTTTATAAAGCTTTAATGTACATAAAAACCAGCTTCTTGTTTAAGTGAAAATAAATGGAAGGTTGTCTTTTTGCGCTAGTAATGTTGTGGAGTTGTATTTTGTCTCGCATCAATTATATCGTCGGTTATATCGTTATCGCAAATTTTCAAATATATATCGTGATAAATATTTTTGGCCATATCGCCCTGCTCTAGACTGGACCAGTGGGAAAATAATAATAATGAAGAGCAAAGCTCAAATCAAACAACTCTACTTGAAGTGTAATTCTATTCCTTTATTGTTTTGATTAACTTTTGAGCGCCTCATGCTGAGACAGATCTTAATACTGACGTCAAGACACAGACGTGACAGCTGGAAGTGCTGATGCACACCATGGTGATGAAGCTCTGTGGTCAGCGCTTCAGTCAAAACTTTATTAAACATTAGGAAAATGTGATCCTTGTCTTGACTGTCAGCACACAGTAATGGTGGCTTCAGAGAGGACACTGACTTTAATGTTAACTCCAAGCTTAAACACAACTGTAACCCGACTACGCTGATCCACGAGGTTTCACCTCATTACGCCCGACCTCGGCGCCCACATGTGGACTTCCGGACACGACAAGAACAGAGTTTGTTCAGTTTCCAAAGAGGTGTGTGCATATACACAGAAACGTATGCACACATGCAAACGCCTCAATCTGTGACTGGCTAAGTGGCAAGGGGCAGACAATACAGGACTGCAGGCCATCTGCATGCTGCTGCGCGTGAAGAAAGGCCACTGATTAGTTCATCTCTAATGGGCTGCCTGTGTTTTGAAAGGAGGAAAACACCTGCCAGTTAATCATTAGGTGCCTCATCTGGGCAGGGAGCATTTTACTTAATTGGACAGCAGACAGAAGAGCGGACAGATTCATGCAGACGGGTGTGGCCGTGCAGCTCCGCAGAACTACGAACGAAATCTCCATCCGGGCTTGCGTTCAGCCATTTTTATGAACAGAGAGGAAAAATGGAAAAAGCAAAAAAGACTTACAGTCCCCTAAACTTCAGTATTAAAAGGTGTTACGAGCCATCATGGGCAGAATTTACAGGCATACATATTCAAAAGCATCTCTGGATATTGTAAAATCTTCCAGAGCAATGTGCAGGTCGTGAATCAGACTGCAGGCTGCTCGATAACTGCTGCGCGGGTTCTCCTAAACTGATCAATATGTACTGCACGGCTCTCTGGCCTGGCATCAGCCACTGTTTATTCGTAATAATTATAATTAAGATGGGAGCTCAACAGTCAATTAGCCTACTTACAACATTACAGATAGGGGACCAGCTGCAGGTCTGCCTCCAGCTGATGTACACACATCACAATTTGTCTGGGGACCAAAGGAGCAGGTGCGAAATACGTTTCCACCTGCACGCCATCGATGTAACTTACTCTTACAGCAAACACACACCCGGTATACACACAGTGAGGCAACAACAACACAACAGCACTAACCAATAGTAACGAGTTTTACAAAATCCGTAATTGTCCTGAATCACCTGAAGTCGCACATCTTCCACCATCGCCCAAACGCACCAGCATCGAGGGAACTGCCATTTATACGCATCATTGTGTAACTGCAACAACTACTTCAGCATCAGCCATCGAGGAGCCAGAAGTGACCACGGCATGATGCCATCCATTTGTGTTTAATGCAGCTTCGTGCTTCTGGATCTTTGGGGCCTCCAAAGAACTGCGACCTTGTCTGCTGCAGCCTGTTCTGAGCTTCTGACTTTATACTGTATCAAGTGTCTAATGAGGATCAGAGATGAGAAGAGGACGATTATACAGCCCCCTGTAGTTAGCTTAATTAAAGCTCAACACTGAAGGACGTCAGACCCGCCCAGTCAGTGTGCTAATATTCCTGCAGAGGCTAAATGAGTTACCAAAAACAGGAACTTGTGTTTTAAAATTGGAAACGCTGCAGAGAACCAAGAGTCATCTTTAATCTAAAAATATTAGCCGGACACTCGGTTCTCTAGAGTCCATAAATATTGTGCATTCGAGAAGGAAAAACGAAACAAAGCAAATTATGATGCACGCTCATACTGGCTGATTTCTCCTGCTCCGCTCTGGCCTCGCCTGCACGGCTACATCACAGCAGAGTCCCGATCGACGCTTAAAAACAATAAATACAAAAACAACCCAGGAGCAGACTGAGTGGACGCGGCGTGCCGAGTGTGTCGTCAGCTCTTTAAAAACAAAAAGGCGACTCCTGTGACTGAGGATGATTTCCTTTGTGTTTGTGAAACACTGCTCTGCTTTGAATACCAGTCAAGTCAAATCTATTCAAATAACAACATTCAAATGAATTTGTAAACCACAGCTATCCAGCTGCAGCGAGCACGTTTTTCATCTTTTCTGTGTGTAAAAGGGGAAAAAACTAATGTCAGTATGGGAAACATTCAGCTGCAAGATGGAAAGAAGTGAACGAAGCCACACGCATCACATGACTCAAACTGACCTCCTGAGGTTTTAGTACATTTACATACATTTTGTAAAATTTCTGTCAAGTGCTGGTCGCCCGGGCGGACGCATGTGACCACACTGAGGGTTTAATATTACAGGAGATCGATGCTGTGCTGCAAAGCCGAGTCCAGATGGTCCGACTCGAGGATTAACATCAATTTATGAAGCATGTTGACATAACCTGCCTTTGAGCTCTTCTTAAAGAGTCTGTCCCATTAAAGAGGCCATGATCTTTAGTGAGCAATTATCCATACGTTGTATTATTCTTGCTCCCTCTGCAGGGATGCACGCTTTGATGCTTTTTGCAGAGCATGAAAAGAAAAGCTTGTAGCAGAGCCTGTTTCTGGGGCTTCTGCCTGCTGCATATCGCACATTTTTTAATTTACCATGAACCTTTTGACCTGTACAGAGTCGCAGGCTTCTATTCATTGTTCCAGTTTTCAAAGTTTCAGGAAGATGAGTTGAAACCATGCATTTTTCTCAAACATGCACGGCTGTCTTTTTACAGCAATGAACCCTTTCAGTTCATATTAGCAGTGCAAACGGTCTGCTGTTCAGCCCTGTGCGACGACCTAAATGATCCAGTGGAAATGCAGTTAAGAGATTATTTTGAAAATCTTGCACGCTGCCAAAAATCAGTGTTGTTGTTTGTAATGCTCTGATAATCATGCTGGCCATTTACATTTCTGGCTACTTTCACAGTTTGACCGTGAGACTCGCGGCTCTGATGATTTCCATCTTTAACATCCTTCAAAATAATGACAGAAGGATTCAGGGGAACGTTTATCATAAAGGGGTTGAACGGCAGTCAAAGTGGAATTCAATGATGAAAATGTTAAAGACAAAAATCGACAGCAGGATTTCTTGAGCCTCTTTGTGTGCGGTGAGAGGAGAGAGACGTGACAGGCACTGACCAGCGAACAGGAGGGGGGAAAGCAGCTTGAAACTGTGTCGTGTCGGCTCCGGCTGTAAAGTAAAGCCAAAGAGTTTGCTTTTGTCTGCAGGGAGTATGTCTGCTCTGGGATGAGAGCACTCTCGCTCCTCCAGTCGGAGTCTCTGAGGGCTTCTGCCGCAGCCCAGAGACACAGCGGGCTAATTGACGAGTGCCGAGCTTTGTTTTGTCTTGGCACAGTCGCAGCAGTGCTGACTTAATGTTGCCAGCGGACAGATGGCATGCCACGGCACTGAATGGCCAACACTCCCCATACACTAGTTAGGGTCCCTCTGATCTCAGCACCCCCACCTCCTCCATCCATCCCAATGCATTAGTCACTGGGTCCAAACCGATAATCTGCAAAGAGCTTCTCAATACCCCATCTTCAAGAGACAGATGACAGTTTCTTCTCACCACATCAAGGCTAACAAAGCCTCAAAAAAGTCCTTTTTCCAAACCAAATCTAACCTCACTCTCTTTAATTTACATTTATACGCTCGCCGGGTGTGAAGAGGACCTTAGAGCTGGACTCACATGTGTGGGCTTAATTCGTAGAAGTTCCTGTTGCGATACTCTTCTACTTTCTCTGGTGTGTAGATGGGCAGGGACCTGTAAGGGTTCATGGAGATCACCACGCTGCCAATGTATGTCTGAAGGGAGAAGGAGAGACAGAAAGCATTAGCACCAATCCACAGGTTACTTTCTCAGTCTGCACAGCTTAACGCCGCCGTGCAGACGGGCAGTCTCTGAATCAAAGGGACGGGAATTCTGCTAATGTCAGCGTTTCTCAGACAGGTATTCTTAATGAAAGCTCGTGATGTGTGAAGTAAAGCTGAAGACGTGTGAAAACAAGGAGAAAAACACGTTTGTGGGCTGAGCAGAGTCATTTAGCTTTAGTGCCCAACGCTGCCATACAAGACAAGCCTGGAACAGCTGCCGGGACAAAGTCCAGATGAGACAAACTTCCTGCTCTGATATTACAAAAACATCAGTCAGCTGATATCAAAGGAAAATGCAAGAACATCCAACCTCAGTCATTTTTATTAAATCAAAGAAAATCAGTGTTTTATATCAAATGGAACAAATTCATGTAACATCCAAACAAGTCCAACAAATCACACTCATCAGAAATGTCTCAAAGCGAACGCAACCGGCTATCATCTCCATCATCATCCTCCTACACGGCAAACAGAACCTTTCAAGCATCAACCTGAAACATTTTCTCTGCTCTCTATGGTAATGGCTGTTGCATAAGCCACTCTGACGAGAGCGGAGCACGGCCTTCCCTGTGGCAGCACCGCAGCCTCCCACTGCCTCTCGTTCAATAACACACCAGAGGCGGCACGAGTGCAGAGGATGTGCACAGAGGCAACGAGAGCTGCAAATGTAAACAAAAAGTCACGTGTTCTGAGCAAAAGCAGAACACGCGCGCACACAAAAAAGAGAAGCATTAAAAACCTGAAACTTTTTCCCCCACTCGGCCTTTTCAAGTCATTAAATAAATCACAACTTGAGAGGAGCTTCATGCTTCCTCGTGGTTCAGCTCACACATCAGAAGATGTACGAAGAGCTTTGAACTGATGGGACTAAAAGTTCCCATCACCCCACAGTGTCTGCTGTTTGTGTCCCGGGATGAACAGCAGGGCATCTGCTCCTACGTAGTTTCCTTTTTATAAATACTAAGACCTCGATGAAGCCAAAGACATTCACGCTCCTCAACATGAAGCTGTTATGGCCCTGTCCATAATCTGTTTTGGTGGCTGTTGTTGTCCGTTCCTTTAAGTCTTTGCAGGTCCCGGAGTGGATGAGCTGACGGCTGCTGATTGGTCCCCTGGCCATGTGATCTTCTTCAAATCCCTCACCAGCAGTTGTCCCGGGGCAGCCACTGACAGCAGCAGCAGACCTGACCCTGGCCTCCAAAACTTGAGACTTTTGTGCTTGTGCGGCTTCTCTGAGTTTTGTATATAGTGTGTATATTAGCTTTCATTGTACATAGCACATTGTAAATAGCACTGCAACAGAAGGGGTGAGCTGCCGTATTGTTTTTCCTTGCACTGTTTTCTCCTGTTTATTTCAGTTAGGGAGTTAGGTGTAGCGCTTGTCTTTTGTTTGATGTTTGATTTCACATAGGGTTTTAGATAGCACCTCCTCCTGACTCAGCTTGTTTTGTTTGTTATTTTGGCCTTTGTTCACCCTGGAGCTTCATTTTTTGCAGTGTAGATAATAAAACACGATTCACTAAGGCATTGGTTTTCCCTTTGTGTATGGTTTTGGGGACCAGGGCGGGGCAGTCTTTTCAAACTTATGTTGCGTTCCTGTTCCCCTAGACTGGGACGTAACATAAAGTGGGGGCTCGTCCTTTTTTTTTTTTTTTCTTTTGCCATCCTTTTTGCTCATTGTATTTTGTGGGTTGTCTGCAGTTTTTGGTTGGCAGTTTTCTTGTAGTGTTGGGGGTGAGTCACAATGACTTTTGATGTGGATGATTTTGCACTACAACCCACCGTGGATAAGTTGGATCGATGCACAAAGGCGGATTTGTTGTTGGTGGCAGATTTGTTTAATGTTAGTGTGCCTTTACATGCTAAAAAGGCAGAAATTAAGCAGTGCCTGACAGCTCAGCTGGTGGATAAGGGGGTATTTGCGGAGTCGAAACCTCGGCCGGTTGAGGCGACTGGAGGTTTGGTGGTGGATGCGGGAGCAGAAGCTGCTGCAACCATCCCAAAAGCTCCCAGTGGACGGGTGTCGCCAGGGGCGGAGGCTCCTGCTGCCATTCAGATCCCAAACGTTAGCCCAGCCGGACAATCAACAGGATTGGTTACGGAGGATCTTGGGCTCGCCCTTCGCCTGAAAGAGGTGGAGCTTGCGACTAAGTCCAAAGAAGTTGAGCTTATGCATCTCCGCATAAGGGCTATGGAGCTGGATCCTTCCCGACAGCGCAATGTTACCTCTACCCCAGTGAGTAAAATTGTGAATAAATCTTCTGATTCGTTCTCCTCTGACCAATTTGATGCAAGCAGGCAAATTGCTTTAGTGCCACCTTTTAGAGAAAGTGAGGTTGACTCTTACTTTAATGCCTTTGAACGCATCGCAACCACTTTGAAATGGCCCAAGGATGTGTGGAGTTTGTTGCTGCAGTGTAAATTGGTGGGGAAAGCACAGGAAGTGTGTGCGAGCTTGTCTATTGATGACAGCCTGGATTATGAAATTGTGAAATCCACTATTTTAAGGGCTTATGAGCTAGTTCCAGAGGCATATCGCCAGAGGTTTCGGTCGTGTGAAAAATCTGCCAACCAAACACATGTAGAGTTTGCCAGGGAGAAGACTCTCTTGTTTGATAAGTGGTTAGCTGCAAGTAAAGTGAAGGACTTTGCTCAGCTAAGAGAATTGGTCCTGCTGGAGGAATTCAAAACGTGTCTTCCAGAGAATGTTGTTGTATATATCAATGAGCAAAAGGTGGATTCGTTGTCTAAAGCTGCTGTTCTCGCAGATGAGTTTGTGTTGACCCATCGCGTTGCGTTTTCAGCTGTGCGCCGTGAATGTGCCCCGTTGTCGAAACCTGCGAGGAGTTTGAGGGTTTCTCCTAAGCGTCAAACGCGCCCTGATCCGGTCCCCATGACTGTCCGAGAATGCTTTTATTGCCATGATACTGGCCATCTCATTGCCAGTTGTCCGTCGCTCCGTCGCAAAGAGCAAACTCACACATGGAAAAAGCCAAAAAGCATTGGTTTTGTTCAATCGGTTGCTACTCCTAATCCCGTCAGTGATGAACCAGGAAATGACAGTCTTGACAGCAGTTACCGACCATTCATTTCACAAGGGTTCGCCTCACTGACTGGAATAGAGGAGGATCGCGTGCCGATTGTAATTTTGCGCGACACTGGGGCTGCCCAGTCTCTCATTTTGGAAAGCGCGTTGCCTTTCTCAAGTAACTCGTTTTGTGGTGCTGATGCTCTCGTGTGGGGAGTGAAAATGAGTGTGTTACGAGCTCCGCTGCACAGAGTCTTCCTACAATCGCCTCTCGTTTCGGGCCCGGTAACAGTTGGGGTGCGCGCTCGCTTGCCCGTGCAGGGGGTCACTATGATTCTGGGGAATGATCTAGCCAATGGGAAAGTTTTCCCGATCCCTGAAGTAATTGAAAACCCCGTCGATGATTTAGATTTTGTTTCCGAGTCTGCTGCTGACAGTCTGCCCTCTGTTTTTCCTGCCTGTGTTGTCACACGCGCCCACAAGCGTAAATATGGTGATGTTGACTTGTCTGACTCTTTTCTATGTTCTGAAGCTGTTCCTGAGAAAGCTGAAAAATGTGTGTCTGATAAACTGCTACCCGCTACACCTGACCTGTCTTTTGAGGTAAACAAAACAGATTTTATTCATGCGCAACAGAATGACCCGACTTTGGCCAAATGTTTACTTGCCGCAAATTCAAGTGATCAGAATCCCCGTGTCTACAGCATTGAAAATGATGTGTTAATGCGCAAATGGCATCCTCCCTCCTCTAGTGATCTTGGCTGGAACGTATTTCAACAAGCAGTTGTACCGCAAAATTTCCGACACCAAGTACTCAGCCTAGCACATGACAGTTTCTCTGGACATTTAGGAATTAGGAAGACCTACCTTCGTATTCTGCGTCACTTTTTCTGGCCAGGTTTGAAGACTGATGTGACCAAATATTGCCGCTCTTGCCACGTTTGCCAGGTCAGCGGAAAACCCAACCAGGTTATTCCTCCTGCTCCATTGCACCCAATCCCAGCCTTAGGCGAACCATTTGAGCACATAATCATCGACTGTGTAGGTCCGCTTCCAAAAACCAAGTCAGGACATCAGTACCTCTTGACTTTAATGTGCGCCGCCACACGCTTCCCCGAGGCTATTCCGTTACGCACTATCAAAGTCAAAGCCATTGTCAGAGCACTAGTAAACTTTTTCTCCCTTTTCGGTTTGCCTAAATCAGTTCAAACAGACCAAGGGTCTAACTTCATGTCCAAGATATTCGCTCAGGTCTTAAAATCGCTATCCATCAAGCATCAAAAATCCAGTGCATATCACCCCGAATCACAGGGTGCGCTTGAGCGTTTCCACCAGACTTTAAAAGCCATGATGAGGAAGTTCTGCCTCGAGTCAGGAAGAGAGTGGGACGAAGGTCTGCCACTTCTCCTTCTAGCGGTGAGGGAGAGTGTGCAGGAGTCCACGGGTTTCAGTCCCGCAGAGCTGGTGTTTGGACACACAGTGCGTGGTCCCCTGCGGCTGCTTAAAGAGAGATATCTGTCCGACACAGCTACCCCCGAGCAGAACGTATTAGATTACGTAAGTTGTTTTAGGGAGCGTCTGCATAAAGCATGCGAAATTGCACGCGAGGCTCTTTCCGCGTCTCAGGAAAAAATGAAAAGGAAATTCGACAAAAAGTCCGTGCAGAGAAAATTTGAAGTGGGTGACAAAGTGTTGACTCTCCTACCCGTTCCTGGATCCTCTCTCCAGGCAAAGTTCTGTGGGCCCTATACTGTCCAAGAGAAACTGAGTGACACAGATTATGTTATAGGTACCCCAGACCGTAGGAGAAAGCGTCGTGTGTGTCATGTTAATCTGATGAAGCCTTATTTTGTTCGTGATGCAGGTGTAAACTCCTCCTCATCCCCCGCTGCGCTGTCTGCCGTGTCGGTAGTTTTGCCAGCATCCCCGTCTCAGTATAGCCCAGAAAGTGATGGTTTAGCTTTCGTTTGTGCTGAGGGTTGCTCCCGACTCAGAAACTCTGAAATATTGGATAATTTGAAATCTCACCTAAAACATTTAGATGAGGCTGCCCAGGCCGATGTGTGTTCTCTGATCAATACTTACCCATCTCTGTTTGCTGACACTCCGTCTCGCACTACTGTCCTCGAACATGACATAGATGTAGGTGACCACCCTCCGATCAAACAACACGCTTATCGTGTGAACCCTACCAAACGTGCACTTTTTCAGCAAGAAGTTTCCTACTTGCTGGAAAATGGTCTTGCTGTCCCTAGTTCGAGTGCCTGGAGTTCCCCATGCCTTCTTGTGCCGAAGGAAGACAAAACTCCACGTTTTTGTAGTGATTTTCGAAAAGTGAACAGTGTGACCAAACCCGACTCCTACCCTCTTCCCCGCATGGAAGATTGTGTTGACAGGGTTGGCTCCGCAAAGTTTGTCACCAAACTGGACTTATTAAAGGGTTATTGGCAAGTTCCCCTCACTCCGCGTGCATCTGAAATTTCTGCTTTTGTCACTCCGGACCACTTCCTCCAATACACCGTCATGCCTTTTGGCCTTCGAAATGCCCCTGCCACATTCCAACGCCTTATGCACATTGTCTTAGGTGGTGTCACAAACTGTGAAGTGTACTTAGACGACATTGTAGCCTATTCAGAGACTTGGTCAGATCACCTTGGAACACTCACGGAGATTTTTGAAAGATTACAAGAGGCATCCCTTACCCTAAATCTTGCCAAATGTGACTTTGGTAAGGCCACTGTGACTTATCTAGGGAAGCAGGTGGGTCAGGGACAGGTGCGCCCCCTGCTGGCTAAAGTCCAGGCTATCCTAGATTTCCCTGTGCCTCGCACTAGACGTGAGCTTCGCCGGTTCCTTGGTATGGCCGGCTATTATCGTGGCTTCTGTAAGAATTTTGCAGATGTAGTTGCACCTCTCACCAGTCTCACAAGTGTGTCAAAACCATTTGTATGGTCCCCCACATGCCAGAATGCTTTTGAGTCTGCCAAAGCTCTCCTCTGCAGCACACCAGTACTTGCCGCTCCTGTTTTTTCACATCCGTTTAAACTTGAGGTGGATGCCAGCGCCAACGGTGCAGGTGCGGTACTGTTGCAGGAGGATAGGCAGGGTGTTGATCACCCAATTGGTTACTTTTCGAAAAAATTCAACTCCCACCAACAGAAATACAGCACCATTGAAAAAGAAGCCCTCTCTCTATTGCTTGCTCTACAGCATTTCGAGGTCTATGTCGGTTCCAGTTCAGCACCTGTCATTGTTTACACAGACCACAACCCCCTCGTGTTTTTGACCCGAATGCGAAATTCTAACCAAAGGCTCATGAGATGGTCCCTCTTAGTACAGGATTTCAATCTGGAGATCCATCACAAGAAAGGGACAGAGAATGTACTGGCAGATGCGCTGTCACGTGGTTTTCGGAACCCCTAAGCGCCAAACATCTTTAGGGGAGATGTTTGGTCTTGGGAAGGGGGGTGTTATGGCCCTGTCCATAATCTGTTTTGGTGGCTGTTGTTGTCCGTTCCTTTAAGTCTTTGCAGGTCCCGGAGTGGATGAGCTGACGGCTGCTGATTGGTCCCCTGGCCATGTGATCTTCTTCAAATCCCTCACCAGCAGTTGTCCCGGGGCAGCCACTGACAGCAGCAGCAGACCTGACCCTGGCCTCCAAAACTTGAGACTTTTGTGCTTGTGCGGCTTCTCTGAGTTTTGTATATAGTGTGTATATTAGCTTTCATTGTACATAGCACATTGTAAATAGCACTGCAACAGAAGGGGTGAGCTGCCGTATTGTTTTTCCTTGCACTGTTTTCTCCTGTTTATTTCAGTTAGGGAGTTAGGTGTAGCGCTTGTCTTTTGTTTGATGTTTGATTTCACATAGGGTTTTAGATAGCACCTCCTCCTGACTCAGCTTGTTTTGTTTGTTATTTTGGCCTTTGTTCACCCTGGAGCTTCATTTTTTGCAGTGTAGATAATAAAACACGATTCACTAAGGCATTGGTTTTCCCTTTGTGTATGGTTTTGGGGACCAGGGCGGGGCAGTCTTTTCAAACTTATGTTGCGTTCCTGTTCCCCTAGACTGGGACGTAACAGAAGCTTTGTTTCATTATTTTGGAAAACCTGAAAACCTTTTTTTGCAGCTGCACTTTGCTGGAGATGCTTTTTTACTTTCAGGCAACAGTTTGTTTCTTTAACGTCGTCACGCTGAAATCCTCAGTCAGCCTTCTGGAGACTGGGAGTCGTCATGTCCCCAACTATATCCCCTTAGCATAACACTCCCTCCTCCATTTCTACAAGTGGGAGTACTGGCCAACATACTGGACCTCCATCTCTTTCACATCTGACTGAACACGGCATGCTGCACATCCGGTTTCTTTTTGTGGGCTTTTGGAAAAGTTTTATCTTGTATGTTTGTGCCAAAGATCAAGCAAGATGTGATTCTTTTATGTTATGCAATGTCCTTCACACTGCATGAGCTGTCACAGAAACCGTGATTTCCTCTAACGACGCCTGTGCCGAGGCGGATTTTCAGAGCTCGATTGTGTGGGTAGCTCACCATCTGTAGCGTCTTTTCAGAAGGATGAAAAATGCAGCTCTGATTAGTGGGACAGCAGTTTGCTCTGTACCTCCTGATTACCGTCGTACCTGAGCCCGTGGTGATTTTCAGTTGGTAGCACATCTTCCTGCATCTTTTGATGTCTCTGACGATCCTTTTCAAAGCCGAGCTGCGATGCAGAAATGCAGAACGACGGAGGCCCGGCGTTCGCAGGTCAGGTTTATAACCACATCGATCCATTACGTAAACTGGAACTCGCAGGCTTTTTCAGATTCGTCTTAACGATCACGGGGTTTCTACTTTCTAGGCGTGGCTGTAGCTCAGGAGGCGATCGGAGGGTTGGTGGTTCGATCCCTGCTCCAATCTGCATGCCTGCATATTTTTTACATTTATATACTTTGGTGTTGTTCATGAGATGAAGAAAGTAGGATGTGTGCACAGTCAAGACACTGTATGAATTTCTTTATCAATAAATCCACACGCAAGGAAAAGACGCCATCACATCTAATCAAGTTATTGTGTATGAAAGTCTTCATGGTTCCTCTGAGCCACACAATAACAGGGACATTTTTCCAGTTACAGACGCATGATGTGCTGTCCCTCTGAAAGACAAAGCCATGTTTCTTCTGCTATGAGCTGTCATATGATAGTTTGGTGTGGGGGATGGGCCCGTTTGTAAGGAATGATGCCACATGAGGGAAAATACATTTGCAAGCAAGGACTGCACACCGCAGATTTATTGGGTAAGTACAGGTTTTAGTGCTTCTCCTGGTCATCGCTCTTGAGGTGCAGCTTTAGCAGATTTAGGGCTATGTGATTTACCTTTCCATAAACAGTCTATTTTTATTTGCATCTAATATTGCATATATGAAGTGGGTTTAACTACTGTAGCCACATCATTTAGGTAAGCACCACCAGTGTTGGTCAAGTTACTTGAAAAAAGTAATCAGTAACTAATTACTGATTACTTTCCCAAAAAAGTAATCCCGTTACTTTACTGATTACTTATTTTCAAAAGTAATTAATTACTTAGTTACTTTTTAAAAACACGATTTACACCCTGAGTAGG
The DNA here is from genome assembly GCF_041146795.1 of Maylandia zebra. Lineage (NCBI taxonomy): Eukaryota > Metazoa > Chordata > Actinopteri > Cichliformes > Cichlidae > Maylandia > Maylandia zebra. The sequence goes on from NC_135182.1 coordinate 35,512,282, forward strand.
TGATAAAGTGATAGATCTTTCAGCCCAATTCTACTTTTTCTGCATAATCCATCATACAAAATGTAATCAAATGGAAAAGTCTCTTTTTAAAACTTGTTTTATTAGTTTTAATCTTTTAACTTTATGCATCAAGCAAACATTTAATTATATGCAACATTCTCTGACTGGAAGAAGTTAGTTTAACATTTAAACCTATTTTCTACACATTCCAGCACATAAAATAAAATATTTTGTGTGTTTACACTCAGTCTTTCAAATAGATGCAAGTAAAACACAGCAGAAAATAAATAAAGTCAAACACTCAGCGGTCCTGTTGCTCTATTTTCACCTGTAAAGCAGGAGTGGGGTAGGCGGAGGTTTACCCTGGTGCAGGTGTGCTGCGGTCAGTGGAAGAATCCGCGAGTTTCTCTGTGAGTTTCCCATTACGTCGTAGCTACTCGGTGCTTGTTGGAAGTTTAGGGGTTTTTTCGCTGTAAAAAGAAGTTTTCTTCCCACGCACAGCGGACACTAATGTTTTTGTCACTTTTTATGGAATCAAACTCAAAGTAAGGTCAGTACTTCCACGCTTTAAACGCTGCACGCTCATACTCTCTCTGCACTCGATATATGATCCATTGTTGATCTGCACACAGCTGTTGTCACGAACGTCGCACTCGCTTACGTCACTGTCATGAGACATTCTCGCAAAAAATCACGGTTTTAGTAACGCAGTAATGCAGCGTTCCTACGGGAAAGTAACGGTAATCTAATTACCGTTTTTGCAATAGTAATCCCTTACTTTACTCGTTACTTTAAAAAGTAATCAGATTACAGTAACGCGTTACTGCCCATCTCTGAGCACCACACAGGGAAAACCTGAGTTTATGGTTTCAAAATGTCACCACAAAGGCTTCATCTTCAGATCACAAAAATCACAGTAACTTTTTGAATCTAATTATTTTGCAGAAGAAGGACGATTAGTGGACAAAGCATTTAAAGGTTAGGGTGGCAGCGATATCTACTGAACTTTAACGGTTTCCAATCTTCACTTTTAGCTGAATTCTATTTTTTCTTCCTTGGAGTGTGAGAGGAATACATAACTCGAGATGTAACTCACTACTTTTCACATTAAGTAACTTAATGACAGCCGGTCATTCCTTTCTTCATTCATCTCAGGTTTGAGTTTCTCTTCATGGCTCTTTAGTTTTACAGCCAGCCAACTCAGGGATGTCCAACTCCAGGCCTCGAGGGCCGGTGTCCTGCAGGTTTTAGATGTGTCCTTGATCCAACACAGCTGATTTAAATGGCTAAATGACCTCCTCAACATGTCCTGAAGTTCTCCAGAGGCTGGTAATGAACTAATCGTGTGATTCAGGTGTGCTGACCCAGGGTGAGATCTAAAAGTTGCAGCACACCGGCCCTCGAGGCCTTGTTGCCCAGCCCTGAGCTAACTGCACTCATGGTGTCACAGCTCAGTGTTACACACAGGTAGTAAAATCCCATTTACTTTCAAAAAGTGCACAACATCTAATCAAAGTTGAACTAAGCGACGTCTCCTGGAAATACAATGTTAATGATGAATAGCAGAGGGAAGAAAACAAAGAAACAGCAACAGATCCTCAGCTTATCAGCGTGAGGCAGTACCGTGCATTTACCCAGGACGTCCTCACAGCTCCGTGTTCACAGTAACACTTTGGTGTTTGTATGCAGGGGAACGAATATGAAGAAAACAAACAAACAAACAAACAAAACAGGGAACTTCCAACTTCTTCACCACTGACAGAGCTGAAGAAGAGCATTGAGAATAACCAGACATATTCTTCACACTGAACATGGCCGCCATCCTACAAAGCAGAAGAATCGCTGCCACAACATAAAGCCCAGAACCAATTGTCTGATACGGTGGATACACTTCAACAATCCCCTTCTTCTACAGATAAGTCGTCAGCTAGACTGCCGGGCCTTCCTTCCTCCTAAGCTCTGGATTTCATGCCTCATTTGAGGGCACCGACTACATTCCTCCGTGATTTGATTTATTGATTGTATAGCCAACACTGAAATAAGTGAAGCATGGGAGGAACAATAGAGTTATGAAAAGTATCTGTGCATTTCCTAGGAGAAGCCTTCTGTAGCGTTCAGAGCGAGAGAGTGAAGCAGTGTTGTTGCTCTGCTACCGAGCCCGTCTTTTTCTTCACGTTATCTGAAGTCAGTGTTATTAAGCCTTGTTAATGTAGGAAGCAGCAGACTTACATAGATCTCACTGTGGTCAAAGCGCTTCTTCAGGTTGCCAAGGAAGGAGTCCTCAGAGAGGGGCTCCAGGAGGACCATGTCGCCGACCCCAATCATATTGTCTAGAAGTGACGTCTTCACCTCCATCTTGGCTGTAGTCGTCCCCCCCTGCAAGGATATAAGAAGGAAACATACATTAGAGACTCATTTAGAAAAAGGGGAAGGCTCTGGAGGAATCCTGGTGGGCCAAAGTGTGCATGAAGCACAGAACTGCATGTTTTATATGGAAGAAAAAGCACAGAATGCATCAGCCTTGTGTCTCCTATCAGATCCTTTTTTTGTCTTTGTGTGCATCACGTTCCAGCAAACTCGTCAGAGGCGTCCTCTCGTTAGAAAACAAACAGTCCTAAACTTAGCCAATGTAAATAAACTCAGTGCAGGGGTACACATGTGTGGAAGGCAAGAGTTTGCCTCCAGAGGCGGAGCGGGGCCTTTTGATTGGCTAATAGGTCTCCTTCTCCCCTGTGGCATGCGAGAATGTCCCATAGAAACTTACATAACTAAGCAACTTTGCCCCTGACTTGTGGGTGTCTGCTCAGCTGGAGTCTCCTCCTGTTTCGGGGTTTCGTACGAGTCCCATGAACTCCACTGGAGAATTGTACTTTTCTCCTGTGCTGCTTTGCTTGCTGTGATATAATATTCGGCTGGAAAAGAGTCCCGGCTGTGACAAAGACTGTGCTGCGGCTGGCAGTTTTCAGTCCAGTCTCCTTTGGGAGAGTAATCCCAACGCCATAGGGCTGGAGATAAAAGAGGGGCCTGGGATGCATTCAGGGCTTTGCTGCACCAAAAACCTAATGTCTGCTGTTGTGACAGACTGCCCACACAAGACCAATAGATGAGGCCATGCAGTCGTCTATTGTTCGCCGGTAGGACAGACGTCTCTTTCTGAATAGTCAGAACGGATCGTGCTCTGAAGCAAATGAAAATATGACAGGGGCATAATGCACTGTGATGTTTTAGACAGCATTGGGAATGAATGAACCGTCGTGGGTGGCAATCAGAAGCAGCCCGAAAACGAGGCGACGTCTGACACTCAAAACACAGAAACAATATCGTCGTGCCTCACGGACACAGACGCATCTTCAACCGTGGATCCGATACGTGACTGGAAACTGTTGGAGGTGCGGAAAAGGAAGGGGCGGATATTTCACCAAAAAAGGAAAAAAAGATTTTTCAGCTGTCAAACCGACTTTTAGCTGCAGCGTAAGAACAGCACGACTTTCTGGAAAAAACTGGAGACTTCTATTTCACTTTTTCCCTGGCTTGTGTTCCCCCGCAGGGCACACTATTATTGGCCCATAAAGAAGCTGCCCAGTTCTTAGCAGCAGGCAGGAGTCTGTTTCCAGCAGCACTCGCTCTCACACTCAGCACGGAGACAACTTCTAAAGACTGAAAAGAAAAAAAACGATGATGGATGAAAAATTATTTAGGAAACCAAGACATTTGAAATGCCTCTAATGATGTCATCAACCCCATCTCGGTTTAGCAGGCTCCAGTAAGGGGAGAAATATGTGATTACTTAAGTATATATATTTCATAAGTAGGTTACTTCCTCTTGGCCTGATGGCCTCGTGCCAAAGCAGCCCCAGTGATGGCTCGAGTCGACCAGCTGCTCGAGTGGTTTGCAGCGCACTTTAAAAATATAATTACTTACATTTGAAACAGTTGCAAAATTCTTTGGAGGCATGAAAAACAGCAGTCAGTTGTTCTGTGATCTCAGCCCATATGCTGCTTATGTGTAGGACTTTATAATGCAGCCGCTCTGCTGCAAATCAATAAATATCATTTTGGATCATTTCCACATTTCAGAGAGGAGCAGACTTCCTAAAGCCTGCACGTGTAAATAAACCAAAGTTTACAAAACACCTAATAGCTCCTCTGTAATTACTGAGCATCCAGAGCATCGGGGATTTTGTACTAGCCTGCAACAATCAATATTAGTCAAACCAATTACACCAAACCAGTTAAATACTCATCTACTGCAAACTGATTGCCCGGTCGGTCATGGCAGCGAGTGCAAAGCCACGCCACACTGAAAGTCTGCTACTAAACACGAGTGTTTAAAGCAGGGAGCTTATTCGTTCTGAGCAAAAGCAGATTCTGACGCCTCGTGTTGACCTGGGAGATAAAGCTGCCCGAGTGCCAAAAATGTGGCATCTGTCTGCATCTTGGACATCCTCGGCTGATAACCCACTACCCCACATTTAGAAGTAGCTTCCAGGCAGCCTGTGACAAAAATCCCATTAATGGGAATTGCTGCCTGCTGCTAAATGTTGTACTACATCCAAGAGAGGGAGAATGAGAGAAAACCTGACGGCTTTGATTAAACTCCTGGGATTATCCTTACTGCTGTGTGGGAGAGAAATGGGGGATAAAACTTATATCATCTATACTGATAAACACGAAAAACACTGACTTTTGTGGTTTGTCACAGATAAAGGGCAAAAAAGAAAAGAAGTTTTTTAAAATTGTGGTTGATATAAACACACTGATTTAATCAGCCTAAACCTGAATGACCTCGTATTAACCTCTGCCAATTTCCTCGGAGTAACCAGATTAGTAGTGCCCGGCTTTGTCACTCTCTCTCTCTGGTGCTTTTTGAATTTTGCATGTTTAAGCATCAAATGCCCCGGTATGGTTTAGCTGTCATTCATCTCAAATCTAGATCAGCGATGCAAGGCTGTATCTCACAGTCACCTTTACTGAGCATGAGCCCCCGCATCCTCAGGACCTTCTATCACTGTGCCATTGAGAGCATCCTCACTGGATGCATCACCACCTGGTATGGCAACAGCACCGCCTACAACTGCAAAGCTCTCCAGCGAGTAGTGCGGTGCTCTGAACGGATAATTGGAGGTGAGCTTCCCTCCCTCCAAGACATCTACAGGAAGCGCTGCCTGAGGAAAGCGGGGAGGATCATCAAGGACTCCAGTCACCCCAGCCATAAACTGTTCAGACTGCTTCCATCAGGAAGGAGGTTCTGCAGCATCCGGTCCCGTACCAGCAGACTGAGAGACAGCTTCTTCCACCAGGCCATCAGACTGCTGAACACGTCATAGACACCTCAGCTTCACTACTGGAACTTTAACATTATGCACTCCATACTGTATATAAATGCCACTGTTTTGCACATATTCAACTCTGTATATTTTATATATTTTATTATTATTATTATTATTATTATTATTATTTTATTTTTTTACTATTTAATTTGTAAAAATGTGTATACACACACACACACACACACACACACACACAGGAAAATATTTAGTATACACATCCAGAAATGCATACACTATTATATATTGTACATATATTTATTAGTTTCAGGTTGGCCATTCTTGTATTTTGCTCGTTTGTGTTGTTGTGTTTGCACATCTCTGTTGCTTGTGGGGCTCGCACACAAGAATTTCACTCGCATGTGCTGTGCCAGTGTGCCTGCACATGTGATGTGACAATAAAAGTGATTTGATTTGATTTGATTTGAGCGCGCTCACACTGGCACAGCGCCTGTGTGCAGCACGTGGCTGTGATTACACATCATTTCAATTTGGCGTATTACACCAAAAACATCAAAACTTAAAGTCTCCCACGGTTGGAGCTCAGCGAGGACGTTACTGCAGATGTAACACGAGGACTTTGAGTGATTTGCTAATTGAAGCCTAATAACCACTTTTTACTAAAACTTCTCGGGGCGGCGATGTTTCATGACTCATCATCAGCTGTCGGTGACGTGCTGCAGACTCAAAGCCATCCAGCGGCACTGCCTTAACCCCTGCTTGTTAACGCAGCATGAAGCTTGATGTGCGGAGCAGATAGAGCACACCCACGACTCCGGGCCGCCTCTGACACAACTCTCAGAATTAATTTCTAAATCAGAATTTCATCTACGAGTCCATCAGATTAAAGTGCTGCATTAAGAAGGAGCAAAGTGTCTGTACAGAAAAATAAAACACGTGAGAGATTTTATCATCTGAGATCTGATAGTAATGGATGCATGTCGCAGCAATAATATGAGATGTGCTCTACTTTGTGCCTCTGACATTGACCTAGATTTCTCAGTCAGATCACGCTATGGGGGAAACACGAATACAAAAATCACCATTAGAAGTACATTTAATATTTACAGGTCCTGATGTTCTTTCTGCCCTTCAGAGAGAAAAACGAGTCCAAACAAAGGTCAACAGCCGTGCAGGCACTCACAGGCATGCACAACACAAATAGTGACAACGCTGGAGACACAGCGGAGCCAGTGAACTCGCTGCTGAGAAACCTGTAACGGTTTTGAAAATGTCAGTATTTCCAGGACAGTCGACCAATTAGGCTCTGCATTGTGGCCTCTGATATAATCGCAGACACGGGTCTCGTGACGCTGCCTTTGGAGCAGTTGTTTGGGAATATAGTGGCATTGAACAGATGATAATAAACATCCATTATGCAGCATAATACTCTGTAAAATTTCCCGCAGATCAGTCCAGCTTTGTCACAGAAAAGTCACAACATGGCACGCTGCTGCCGCTGATGCAGATTAAAGCCCTCCCTAATGGAGCAGCAGCGTGGCATGGGGCCGTGCCAGAGAGCAGGGCAGGACAACGCAGCGAGGGTTACAGGAGCTCAACACAAGCAGCTGCCTGGAAACTGAACTGGAATTCCTGGGTCCCCAACACTCCAGGTGCAGATCTGTGTGAGGAAAGCTCGGCACGCCGACGGCCCAGAGCCGCTGTGACAGCACAGACGCTGAAACTGAACCTTACACTAGATGATAAACAGGAGATCTCACACAAATGTGACCCCATTAGCTCTGAACGCACAATCCAGGTCCAACATGAACCTGCAGCACACACACAAATGCTGTTCTTTATTTACAATACAGCCCAAAGTGCAGGCAGACATGAGGACGTTCAGTCAGGCAAGAAGCAGGCAGTATCTGGAAATCAAGATGACAAAGTATTACACAATGTTTACTCCACAAACCCTGAGAACTGGAGGAGTCAGCTTCTTCTTATGAGCAATGGGGCTTTACATGTTCATGACACAAGCAGCCAAAGTTCTGGTAATACCACGAGAGACTTCCTGAAATTGGGTTTTTGCGTTCATTTGCTGTGATCTCAGCCCCACTGAAATTTTCTTTCTGTTGTACTTAAAGTTATTTAAATAAGTCTGTGCAGCTTGCACAGCTTCCAAACTTCCCAACGAACCATCTGTAAGCTTGGAAGCTCAGCTCGTTTATTAATGAGACAATACGCTCACACAGCTTAAACAGAAGTATCTGCAACATTCTCCGAGAGGTCGGAGTGTCTGGAAATCATTATTCATTTTTATTCCAACAGAGAAGCTAAGATAAAAGTAAACGGTGCAGATAATAAGCTCCGATAGAGGACTTTATTCAGTAGTTTCTGCTCCTTCAAAAAGGTCAGCGCTGCAAGAGCTCGGTGTGACTCACACACAGTGCACTGACCAGGTGAAGCGGACCAGCCTTTACAGACCATTTCAAATTTCATCACAAGAAAAATGGCAGTTACAACCGAACTAAACAACACAGAGCACTGGCATCCTATTATCTTACTTTCTTTCATTGATTGTACTTATTGTATTTTTGTATTTCCTTCTGATATCTGTACCTGAGCTGAGGTGACGCAAAAATTTCCCCGTTGTGGGATCAATAAAGTCTTATCTTATCTCTTATCTAACTTTATCCACTCTAATGTTTACTGTGTTTAGTTGTGCTTAGTGCCAACGTGACTGTGCAAGGACAATAAAAAGTTATCTTATGATGGAGCAGATTTAAGATTTTCTACTTTTTGCATTTATTGTGATCAACTACTGTTACTTTGTCATCAGGGTTAAACCGCAGCGCGAGCACTCAATCAGTATTGAAATAAGCGCTTCTGGGCATTAAATAAAAGCGCACAGGAGAACGGCAGCACTTTCATATACCGTCCTGCAGGCTGCTCTGAGTTAGCTGCTTTAGTGTTGTCTGCCTCCCTTTATAATAAGAGAATGGGGAAAGCAGCTGCAGCGGACTTGATGAAGCGGTGAGAAATAAAAACGTATGGCATTATTACTCTGGCTCCTCTGGGAAACTGAGGAAGTGAAGTTTGAGCTGCGAAGTCAAATGGGTGGAAAGTTCTCAGAGTTGCACGGCACTGAGAATAGTTCTTTGTTAGGACAGTAAACTCAAGATGAAGTGTGAAAGAAAAAACCTCCCCACCTAAAGCAAAACTGGGAGAAAAATCACAATAATGGGCTTCCAATGTGTCACCATGCTGATGAGGCCGTGACGTGGATGTGGAACTTTTAATGCTTCAAGCGTTCAGATCCCCACCCTGCACGAGAGGCTGCTGAAGGCAGCGGAGCATGCAGGCCTCCCTCTATCACAGCTGATGCATGGTTAACACAAGCACACGCCACACTACACCGGGTTACACAGGCAGGGAAGTGTAAACACCATTCATTACCATGGCGCTGGCTGGGGGACTTTGAACTGCCATCCATTCTGCATTAGGCCACAGCATCCCGCCCCACAGTGTTCATGAAGAGGCTTTTGGCACATGTTACAAAACTGTGGCAACTTGATGCAAGCTGCCCAACAAGCTCACGCTGAGCAGAGCTACTCCAATGGCCGACACGCAGCCCTCTTCCAGCTGAGCTAAACGGTTGTTACTTTTCTTTCCAGGAGTCTTTCTTGCAGCTCTGAAGGCTTACCACACACTACCTCTCACACTCAGCTTACATCACTGTTTGTTTGATCAGTGCGGGTAATAAAGTTCCCATCTGGTTTCCCAACTGAGAATCTGGCCAAAAGAGGTGGGACATATTTGTGGCAACCCACAAAGGGAAAGATACCAACTTTTTTTTTCCTTCTTCTTCTTTTAAAAGGTCTTATCTGATCCTCTTGGGACACCAAGTTCACCAGTGGAATTAGGAGTTGGGAAAAAAAAGAAAAGACGGGAATTAAAAACAACTTTGCATCAAAGGCAGTGAAGCAACAGTTGCTCATTGTTTGGACTTGACTGTTCCATTAACACTCATTTCCAGCTTCTGCGGCACTGAACACTATATTTACAGATGTGCTAAGGGAAGCAGCACCCCAAGCAGCTTTCCCCCTAAAGCAACTGTTTTTTCCTTCCTATGAGGTATTTCGCTTCTTCTACGAGTTCCAGGCTGGTTCCCAACCCACAGCAGACTCCGGCACAAAACAAACACTTTGTCCAGGAGGAACTTTGGGATGTTCCTCAGAGACGACTTTTATCCATGCTGAGCAGAAATGTTTTCCAGTCAGCAACATTATGATCTCTTGAAACCGGGGGCGCACTGAGGGCTAAGCCCACCTTCACCCACTTTATCCAGGATTTAATCTCGCATTGATCCGTCTCTGTATACCTTTAATCCAGGTATTTCCACAGATCATAGAGTGGGGCAATGCAAGGATATTTTAATGGAAAAAACTTTAAATGATTCCAGAGTTTCATCGTCCTCTGCATGGGTCATTAAATCTGCCATTTCACACACAGAGCTGAGCGTTTGGTGACAGCAGCACCTGAAAACGCTCGTTTGGCGCTTGCTGTCCTCTGGTTCAGGGTCTGCAGTGGGTTTCTGGCTCCGCTCAGCCACAAAGACGGTTCTTGCCCGCAGATGTAGGCAATTAGCGACAACGGTTTTCAGGAATACTGCTGAATGAGCCGCGGTTTGCAGCAAGAAAGAGACATTAAACGAAATCCCTCCTGCGCTTTCTCCCCAAGTCATAGAAAAGTAAGAAACACACAGAGAGAAAGAGAGAAACAGACACAAAAAATAAAAACGTATATATTTATCCCCCAACCCCCTCCTGTACGGAGAGGGGAGGAATGAATGAGTTGGGAAGCAGGCGATCTAAAGAAATGGAAAGTTAACTTTTGAAGAGTTTCCGAAAATGTAACAGCGATAAACCAGAGCCAACGGAGAAGAAAAAAGCTTTACACTTCCAGAACAACTTACCGCTTTAGCTCTGTGGAAGTTGCTCCCTCTTGTCCTAAATCCACTCCACGGACAAGAAAAAAAAAGATCCCGGGATGATTCTCCAAGTCAGGAGAGGCTCCTGAAGCCCTTCCTGCTGTCTTTGGGTTAACTAGTGTCTGCCTGTGTTGGATGAGGCTGGAAGAGGCTCTCATCCGAATCTCAGCACTTTGAATGGAGCTCTGATGGACTTGAGAGCGCAGAAACTGCCGGGCGTAGGGAGTGGCTGGAGAGGCGGCTCTGGGCTAGTCAGCTCGTCCAGTGAGTCCCCTAATCACCTCCAGCGCTGGGGAGGTGGTGCCTTCAGGTGTCGTCGGAAACAATGCCACTTCATCTTTTGTCCCCACACATAATAGTTTAACGAAACATCCAAGTCAGAAAGCAAACAGCGAGCTGCTTCCTCCTCATATTTACTAACTAAACATTCAGGCAACGTGAGCTGTTTTAACTGCTCCATGGCTCCTGTGCGGAGGAAAGAGGCGGTTTGCTGCAGAGACATTGAGCCTTGGAAGAATTTTAAAAAAGTAAACTGGACTTTGATTGTTTAAAAGTGAACTTTCATTATGCGGTATTATGATCTGTTAAATTATTCTCACATAAGTAACTGTAAAAAGGCGAACTGGTTAGGTTATAGTTGGCCAAACTTGTTTGAAGAAGTTCCCACACGACTTTAGTGAATAAAACCAAGATTTACGAGGTGAGTGTGAAGCAACATTAAAGTTTTCCTTCATCGTTATATATAGACAGACACTCCATCCACCCGACAGCACAATACCCCCCTCCTGTGTCTTAATACTACATAGCAACGACGATTTGACGAGCTTTTAATGAAACTCTGGGCCAAGTTTAATAGTTAAAGTCGCTCTCTGTGCACAGGAAACTCATATTTGTGATTTTGTTGGGGGGTGTTTGTCTCTTCTTGTACTGATTTACAGATTCGGACTTTACGGTATTTGGGGTTTAAACCAGATTTTCTTTTAAATATCACTCACTCCTGCGTTGCATCCAGAGAAGACCTGCAGTATCACTGCATGTTATTTATTTGGTTTTAACCGCTTAAATTTCGCTCTTCAGTCAAGTGTGGCGACCCAAATAGACTGCGTTAGTGCGCACGCGCGGTTACGTCTACAGCTTCCTCTTCCCTAGAACTGGTTGTACTGGAGTCCAGTTATACTAGTTTCTTTGTCACGGACTGTTTTTGTTCTTAAAGAGGATTTCGGTGAGTTTCTGACTAATTTTTTCTCTTTGTGGAGCCGAGCGCTGCTCGCACTAGTTCAGTTTACTGCGACACTGCGGATGGAAATTCCAGGAAAATGGATTATAGTTAGCAGCAAGCTAGCACTGCCCCAGTGTTATTGTGTTATCTGAAGTCAGATATCCAGAGTTGGCTCGCTCGGCTTTGATAAATATAGACTGTCACAGCTGGCCTTTTTTGGTGTGATATTTATAATATGTACAGAGTAAAGTGCTGTTTTTATAGATTCGTATCATGACAATGAACGAAGGTAGACAAATGTCCTCGTATGGTGCTGTGCATGCACTGCTGCTCGTACATTTAGCACGCGTGGTGACGTGGACGATGCTAATAACTGTGGTTACCGCTAACATTTATGGTAAATAGCATTGTTGTTTATACCTGTATGAGTATATGTGTGTGTATACATCCCCAGGGGTGAAGGCTCATACCAGCTTCTGCCCTTCCCTCCCAAACAAATAATGGGGGTGGCTAACATCTGGCTTGTTTCACGTTGCGCTCCCACATGCACACAACATTTGTATGATTCATGCAGATTTGATTATGCATGGGTGGAACTGTGCGGACGGATCCCATTGTTGTTTCCTCACCCTGAGCTCATTTATGTTTTTCTTGCAGAGTGTTTTTATGAGTAATCAAAGGCAGCAGAAGCCTACGCTAACAGGCCAGCGTTTCAAAACTCGGAAAAGAGGTGAGAAACCGCCGAGCATCACTTTGTTTTGGTCACATTAAACACAGGTGGTTTCATCAGGATATACAGATCACGCCCGCCTGTCCTCCCTGTAGCTTTTCATGCTACCAGCAATGGAAAAGCACAGATTGTGAAATCCTGGATTGACTCCAACCTTGATGCCATAATTAAAACAAAAAAATCTTGCAGATAACCAATGCCAATTTTCAGTTCTGATTCAATTCTATTCTATTTTATTTATATAGCACCAAATCTCAACCACTTAGTCTTTGACTTACAACTATTGTCAAAGACCCTACAATAATGCAGGCCGGCAGTACCAAAATTTGCCTGTTTTTAATCTTTTACATTCTCTGCCAACGTTTTGTAACTGGGAACAAATACTTAATATGAAAAAAATATATGTAGTATTTAAAAGACTTTTGGCTCTTCATCATGCCAAAAATCTGAACTATCTGAGTCCCCCTTTTTTCTTTTTTTTAAACGAAATCTAAGTTCAGCTTCACTAGCCACACCCACACATCATTTCAATCCATGAAATGAGTTCTGCTGAACCAAGAAATCATTTCATGGATTGCATTTATATAGTTTTAAATAACTTTTCATTTCGAGACCCTCAAAGCGCTTTACAATGCCACTATTCATTCACTCTCACATTCACACACTGGTGGAGGCAGCTACAGTTGTAGCCACAGCTGCCCTGGGCAATCAGTCCCTCTGGCCGTCACCAGTAGGCGGTAGGTGAAGTGTCTTGCCCAAGGACCGAGACTGTCCGAGCCGGGGCTCGAACCGGCAACCTTCCGATTACAAGACAAACTCCCAACTCTTGAGCCACGATCGCCCACCACTCATTTAAATAGAAGCTGTCTGGTAAGTGAAGCAGGTTTAAATAAAAGAACAGCACATCATGCCATGAGCTAAAGAAACAGCTGAAAAACAAAACATCTATCAGGCTGGAAAAGGTTACAGAGACGTTTGTAAGGCTCTGGGACTCAAGTGAATCACAGTGAGAGCCGTCAGCGACGTGAAGAAAACCTGGAACCGTGGTGAACCTTCACAGGAGCAACCGGCCTACCAAAACGGCTCCAAGAGCACATGAGCGATTTATCCAGGAGGTCACAGACAAACCCAGAGCAACATCTAAAGAACTGCAGGCCTCACTTGGCTCAGTTACATCTGATGTAAAACTGAAGCTGTTTTTATGGCTGAGCAGACGGTGCGTTCGCTGTCTGCTCTGATCTGAGGACTGCCCAGATGCCTGCAGAGAGCTCTCTTGTGAGACTGAGGTAGTTTACAAAGTACGTGGTAAAACCAGTCTGTGTGCTGTTGTTGATCCATCAGGCAGCTGCAGATAAGAGCGAAGTTCTAACAAACAAAGAGTTGAAGTGAAACAGCGTTAAAAACAATGAAAAGGTCACTGCAGCCACCATCTCTGCTTTTCATGCTTTATTTTTTGGCCTTTGAAGTTTTTTCATGGCCCTCCCGTTTTGGGTGAACTCTGGTTTTGCTCCTTGCTCTGTTCCATCACACTTACGTCACTTAGTTGCTTACGTCATCCAGTCCTCCAGGATCTTGGGTGACCGCACAGACGCACATCTGGGGTGGGTGAAAACCCCTCTCCCCCTCTGTCCTCTCAGAATCATGTACGCGGGTGGAGACATAAAACCGGCCTAACACAGCATTTCATGAAAACAACGTCATGCCAACAGTCAGGCATGGTGGTGGGAGTGTGATGGCATGGGGCTGCTTTGCTACTTCAGGACCTGCTCAACTGATGGAACCACGACTTCTGCTCTCTACCAGAAAGTCCTGAACGATTACATTCAGCCACTACTTCATGCCCTCAAGCACATTTGTGTTATACACCAGGACAATGATTGAAAACGCACCAACAAGTCCAAATGACTCGAAAAAAGTTTTTTTTACAGCCTCCAGCTAGAGAGAGAAATATTTTTTTTAAATGTCTGTCTGTTATTTATTGACTCCAAATTTCTGGTGGATTAAAGTTAACTTACTTTTTAAAGTAAGTTATCTCCATAGTGGGAGTTAAATTATGGAACAGTCTAACACATAGGTGTCAAACTCTGGCCCACGAAGCCATACCAAATTATTATTAGAGCTGGCCTACTGGTATTATACAGCTAATATATATATTGTTTAGTATTAAGCTTTGCTTGTTCCATATTCAGTTTTTCAGCAAAACTTGTTTGAGTCCATAAGAAAAGATTCATTCTTAAATCTGGAGGGATTTTTTTTTTTTTTTTCCAATAAATATTAACGTCAGCCCGCGACCTTGTTCCAGTTTTGAATTTTGGCCCACTGTGTATTTGAGTTGGACACCCCTGGTCTAACATAAGAAATAAAAGAAAGCAACAAAATATACCAGTTTAAAATAAAATATAAAAAACAAATTTAAGAATGAAGAAAATGGGGTCAACCCAGGACAGTAATTGGGATGTTTTGGTTTATTTGTTTCAGTATTTGTGAATCTGCTCATTTACATATTCTGTCTTTTATTATATGAAAGTAACTATATTGTGATGATTTTTGTTTTGTTTTGCTTTTGTTTCATTGTTTGTTTGTTTAAGACTAAAAGAAAACTAAATGAATGAGATGTAAAATTTGTGGGGGTAGAGCCAAACAAGTGTATACTTCTGCCTACTCCCTTTCAAACAAAATAATGGAATGATATCACGAAATGATGCTGAATGTATACATTTGAAATAAAAAATGAACTGAACTAATTTGTCTTTTTGTTCTTTTTGCACAGATGAAAAGGAGAGGTTTGACCCTTCCCAGTTTCAGGAGAGCATTGTGCAGGGTCTGAACCAAACTGGCACTGATTTGGAAGCTGTCGCAAAGTTCCTTGATGCCTCTGGTGCAAAGCTTGACTACCGACGCTATGCCGAGACTTTGTTCGACATCCTGGTGGCTGGTGGAATGCTGGGTGAGTTGCAGGCATTTCTTTTAAACTTTGCATTATACCATGGTAATAAAATGTGTCCCCCAGTCGAGCGCTCTCTGGGTCTTCAGGTTAATACTGGCGTGCACAAGTGTCCCCCCTGTTTTTGAATTGATGTCGATACAGTGATCAGCAGAGGTGAAACATGTGATGCGCCTAAGACATGAATATGTGTTTAATTTCAGCCCCCGGGGGTACGCTGTCAGATGACATGACCTGTACAGAGTTCTGTCTCTTCAAAGCACAAGAGGACATGGAGACCATGCAGGCATATGCACAGGTGAATACCACTGTGTTCAGTTCACGTTTTAATATCCATTTGTTTTTATGGATAATAAAGCAATTTTTCCCCTTTAGGTCTTTAACAAGCTCATTAGGCGCTACAAATACTTGGAGAAGGGATTTGAAGAGGAGATCAAAAAGGTTTGTTTCTCTGCATAGCCGGGTCACGTAGGTAGCCTGACCTGCCTGACCGGGTCATGGTCTTGAGCAGTTTGTTTCAGTTTAAAATATAAAGAGTACAGCTTTGCCTCTGCTGTGGTTCAGCCTGTATGTTTACTGTTTTACAGCTGCTGCTGTTTCTCAAGGGTTTCACAGAGTCTGAGCGCAACAAGCTGGCCATGCTAACAGGGATTCTGCTGGCCAACGGGAACATCTCTGCATCCATTCTCAGCAGCCTCTTCAATGAGAATTTGGTCAAAGAAGGTACTCTGCTTTAATACTCGGTCTGTGTGCAGAATTATGTTCACGGTTTCTCTTCCCGAGCCACCATTTATCAGACATTTTAAGGACCTGTACACACACAGCACACTGTTTGCTTTATCTGGACAGCCTGAATGCTTTGCAGGTATTAATGTAGAAGTAGCAGAGGGACGGGCAGTCATGCAAACGAGTGTTGACAGTATGTAGGCTTTCATTTTAGTCAGAGACTATGGAAAAGCCTTTGATGCCTGCAGACGTGTCTGTTTTCAGCTGCTGGGATTAATCAGGGGAAAAAATGCTGCAGAAATCTCACGTTTTGCTCATTCAGCAGGGCCGAAACTCAATGAGTGGAACTAAATTATTAAACTTTCAATATTAAACATTGTCACTGCAATGTTATCCTCCCATTTGAGTTGTGGAAGTTGTTCTTTCTCTCGTCATTTACTTGTCATCAGTCACATTTGAATCCATTTTCTCCCTTTTTTTCCCTGAAAGAAAGTCAGCGATGGGAAGTCGTATCCTTTATGATTCCAAAGACGAGTCTTTAAAATAACTGAACGCACAAAGAAAACATTTGGGGAATCTCCATTAAAGCAGCTGGTGTCAAACGTCTGCTTCAGGACTGTCTGCTCCACTCTTTGTTTACAAATATAGTTAAATTATAAAATATATTCTAAAAAAGCTGTCCACCCCTGAGTAACCAAAGTCAATGTAATTGGTCACACAGTGGACTTGCTCTGCTACACACAGAGATGCCTAACGTCTGTCCCTCTGACACAGAGTTTGCATATTTGTGCATGCTGATAGCAGCTGCATGGCCAGGCTACAGAGAACCTGAGGTCTTACAGTACTGCACGAGTCTGTGAAAGTCTAGAAAGATGCGCCTGCGTTACGTTACTACATTTTACACGTGCATGAAGGGAATGCTTAATATTTTCCATTCGCAGCCCCCCTAATGAAAAGGCAATTTTAAAAAAAGCTTCAGAGTAATGGAGTAATGCTAATTTCTGTGCAAATAAGTGCTCTTGTTACATGCTAGTATTATTAATGTGTGATGCAGTAAAAGGTGCAGATGGTGCTGTGAAGTTTTGCTTTGAGTGGGCGTTGTCAGCCGGTTGTCTGTGTTGTACCAGAAGAAGAGATTAACCACAAACACAACAGCTAATAGATGTGATGAGTTAATCCATCAGCATCCACTGCTGCGCTCTTTGAAAGGACCCGACGGATGCTGATGGTTTTACCTTTTTGATCATCATACACTTTTATTTAGCTTGTAGATGCAGATGTTTATTTGATTTACCCGTTGGTCCACACTTGAATGTTTTCTTGTTTGTGGCATTTTTCCAGTTAAGAGCCTCGGTGTTGTGTTTACCGGCGTATTACTTTGACTTTCTTTATCCTGGCAGGTCTGTCAGTAACAGCTGACTCACATTTTTGTGCATTTGTTCAGGTGTTTCGCCTTGCTTTGCTGTAAAACTCTTCAAATCCTGGCTTTCTGAAAAGGACATCAACTCAGTTGCTGCCAGTCTTCGAAAGGTTGGCATGGACAACAGGCTTATGGTGAGAACGACATCTTCGCTACAACATCTCTACGAGGCTTAGGCGAAGCGGCGTTTCCCCATGCCGCTCAGCGGCCTGTCTGCGTATTCTAAATATGACTGCTTAATTACGGCTCTGCATAAATTGAATAGTTTCAAACTATTGTGGCAGTCACAGCAGCTACTGCACCAAAGGCCTCCTAATTGCTGATGAAGGCTTGTTCGGTCTGCTTCAATGTTTGATTATGTAAATTTGCAGGAACTTTTCCCGGCCAACAAGCGGAGTTGCGAGCACTTCTCAAAGTACTTCACAGACGCCGGGCTCAAGGAGATTTCCGACTTTGCCAGGAACCAGCAGTCCATAGGTGCTCGCAAAGAGCTGCAGAAAGAGCTTGAGGATCTGATGTCATGTGGAGAGCCCCTCAAAGACGTAAGTGTTCGTGGTTTTCCATCTTCTTTTACACAGACTCGCTCCTCGCAGCACACCGCTGTGTAGTAGCACTTAAGATTGCTTTCTGCTTGACCTGTCACCCTTTTGTTTTGAGGAATGGTGAGGAAACGGATGCAGTGGATCAATGGCAAATTCCTGAAATCCACTCAGCCTGAACATATTATCTGCTCCTGCCAACCTCTGTACCCTGCCAGGATGCTTGTAGGTAATGTCTGCCGTGGTTGGTCTGCGTTGATAGTAACGTTTGTTCCGTCTCTCGGCTTGGATCTTATAGATCATTGCTTACGTCCGAGAGGAAATCAAGAAGAACAACATCTCTGAGCAGACGATGATCGGACTAATTTGGTCCAGCGTGATGAGCTCGGTGGAGTGGAACAAGAAGGAGGAGCTCGTGACGGAACAAGCCATCAAACACTTAAAGGTGACACCTGCGTCGCTCTGCTCTTCCTGTTCTTCTTCTCTCCCACGGCAGTTATGACACGATCCGAGAGATCTAAAGAAACGTACGGGTGTCGCTCTTAAATCGTGCCTCGGAGATGTTAGAAAATCCGCGCTGCTGTAGGCTTTGAACTCTGCAGAGAAGATAATTGATTTAGTAAGGCAAAGTGGAAGTAATGGGAGAAATCAGAAGCATCTCCCCCTCCCACTCTGTGTGTGAAACTTTCACAGTGGTAAAACTCTTACTCCAGCTTTTCCCTGGTTTCCATCCTCAGCAATACAGCCCGCTGTTGAAGGCTTTCACCTCCCAGGGCCTCTCAGAGCTCACGCTGCTGCTGAAGATCCAGGAGTACTGCTATGACAACATCCACTTCATGAAGGCCTTTCAGAAGATCGTTGTACTGCTCTACAAAGGTGAGTTAATTATGCCCATAAGGCTCCTGTTCCCACCAGTAAAGACGTTTACTTTGCGGCAGGAAGCGACGCAGGCTTGTGCGACTGATGCCAGATGGCCAGAGATTATAGCCAAAACTTTGCCTTGATTGATGTCATCAACCTGCCTGGTGACATTTGTTTTCCCGGCACCTGCGGACGCATCTGTGCTGTTGGCGTCGAGTTGAAATGATTTCTTTTTCTGTTTTATGTTCTCGTTTTTATCTTTGTGTGTTTTTCTCCCAGCCGATGTCTTGAGCGAGGAGGCGATTCTGAAGTGGTACAATGAAGCCCACCAAGCTAAAGGAAAAAGCGTTTTCCTTGAGCAGATGAAAAA
This sequence comes from Maylandia zebra, assembly GCF_041146795.1. Classification (NCBI taxonomy): domain Eukaryota; kingdom Metazoa; phylum Chordata; class Actinopteri; order Cichliformes; family Cichlidae; genus Maylandia; species Maylandia zebra. The sequence continues at coordinate 35,531,351 of NC_135182.1, forward strand.
GTTTGTTGAATGGCTCAAGAACGCAGAGGAAGGTAAGCACCTCGTTTCTGTCTGCCACTGATGGGAGACGCCCCAAAACGCGCCTCGTGTTTATGGTCTCCAAATGTTAGTAACTAAATGCACGTCGAGTTTACGCGTCTGGTGACGGATGTTTCCTTTCCTTCAGAGTCCGAGTCGGAGGAGGAGGATGCAGACTGAAGACCTCTGCCTATAAAACCATCGAAATTTGTATTTTTAATCAGATGCAGTACAAGAATTTATAACAGACGCCTGTTCTCTAGTTCTTTTCTTTCTCTATTCTCTACCTCTTCATATCTAGTTCGACTGCAATGTAAGGGCTTTAATGGGGTTGTTTTTTTGTTTTTTTTTGATGCTCGTATTCATCTTCAAACTCCTTCAGGAGCCAATCAGAGTGCCACATTTAGCTGATAGACTGAAACCTCTGTCATGTGACAAAGCAGAGCGTTTTGGTTTTTTTAAACATGAGACCCTTTAAAATTCGACCATGTGAAGGCGTGTTTCAGTCTTTGTGTTTGATCGCTCTTATTCGGTCCTCTGAAGTGAAAACTGTTGATTTGCGTCTCAGATATGTGACAACTTTGAATTTGTTGCCAGTTTTTAAGATTCTTTATCCATTATTGTTAATGGAGCCGCGTCATCATAAACAGAACTTTGATTTTTCCATACATCATGTGTAACAACCACGCTAGCTTTGTAGGGTTTTTCCCCTTTATCGCACATTTTCAAATAAATGGTTTTCATTACTGCCGTATCCGTTCATGTGGAGTTGAAGGTGAATTAAAGGAGCAATTAGAAGATGTGTACGTACACAGATAAACATGGAAAAGTAGAAACTGAGCTCTTGTGTTTGAGATCGCACTAAAGTTTTCACTGATCTCGGCTGGCCTTATCTAATCATGCAATCAAGAACGGCTGGCTGCCATGCGTGACCCGAGCTGCAAACAAAGATCTCTCTTCACTCCTGTCCCACTTTAAATGGTAATTATGGTTCAGTCAAGCATGTAGGAAGGAAAGTGAGATGGTGATTCAAGATGTTATGAAAATGGTCCACATTCATTATAAGAGTCATCTCACAAAGTCTAGAAAGCAGACCGCTTATTGTAATGTTAGCACAAGACGAGGAGAGGTCAGGATGCGTTTGTGTCCAGCTCTTTGTGTTCGATCGTTAGTTATTTTAGCTCGATACATGTGGATTTGTTGGAAGCAGAGTGATCGTGTCATCACATCACAAACAAGCACTCTGGCTCTCACAGCTGAGTTACAAAAAAGCTGCATAGGATGAACTAGTAATGTTCGCCGTTTTATTCAAATGCGTGTAGTACAGAGAATTACAGTACATACTGTAAGTACAGCAGAGCAGCCTGTGTACAATCGACCAATAATCAGTTTCCCTCTGTGCCAACAGATGGCAGTAAATCCTTAAGAGACATTATCGCCCCTGTTTAAGCCTCCCAGAGTTTTGGAGTGAAGCTCAAATAGAAATGCCATTTTGAAGAAACCAGACTAGAAAGTATTAGACACAGCTCCACTCCAAAGTATTTTCTCTGCCTGCGTGTCCCAGGAGGATTTGTTTGCCTTTTAGTTTTATTTAGTCACTGTAAAGAACATGAGACGGTTTGGGAGAGTGACGTGCTGCG